>NC_136500.1:87734755-87832255 GCF_053919585.1 Euprymna scolopes
TTTCATGAAATATGCTCTGATGAACTTGCTACATTGGTGCCTTCAACGAACTCGACAATCAGCAAAATTCAGCCTCTTCACTGTAGAGGTCCCCACATGTTGAAAGGATTTTCAATGTAATAGCTTCTTTTTTTTTTTTTCAACTCCTAGTCTTTGGAATTCACTCCCTGCTCCATTTTCCTGACTGTACCCAACATGCAGAATTTAAATGTCATGTGAACAAACATCTCGCTGCTCAACTCCCCACTTAGGATGTCTCTATAGATATGACCCATAATTCACAATTAAGCCTTCAAGCCTCAATGGCAACGTAGCTTATTAACGTATCTTATTTAGAGACAAAGTAAAAAAAATGTTTGTTGTAATTTTGTTTTCTTGTGGTTAAAATCGTTACAATGCCATACGTACATACGCTGCATCCAAACTCATGATTCCAAAAGTCTTCTTTCTTCTTTGCAAACAAGCTTTTTATCCAAACCAATACGAAATTATTTTCTTATGAGTAATGAAATTTCACGTTACTTTATGAGACACGTCATCATAAAATCAAGTGTACCATTTTGCTTTAACTTTTTTGCCCATAACTATATCTTATACACGACACAAACTCGTCCAGAAAATTTGAGATCCATTTCTCACTTTTATTACTTGTTATGGTGACAAAGCATTTGATCACACTGTCAGGTCGTTTTATTATCGTCTCAATCAAGGCCCAATGGTTTACGTTGTAACGGAAACCTGGTCACCTTCAACCAGTGTTTCAAAATGTTGTTAAGAGCAGCAACGCTTGGAAAACGTTGTGAGCTGGATCTGCTGTAGAGTCACATCAGCATTGATGAACCTCATCTTCAGATTCACACACAAACACAATCTTCACTGAAAAGCGTTCAAATTTATTATGAAACGTTAAAAACAAAATCTGAAGTCAGAAATTAAGACAAAATGCGTGATGTCCACTTGATGCCATTATTAGCTGTGTTTTACACGTCTGATTGAGAAAGAAGTTAAAGTCTAATTTCTATTTTTGCAAGTAGTGAGCCAAACAAGAAGCTTTCCACTTCACAAAGGAAACATGGTAATACCACCACGGCGTTGTTTCAATCAGGACCCAGTGGTTTCAGTTGTGGAGGAAACCTGGTCATCTCTAAACCGTTGTTAAGAGCAACATAGCTTAAAAAAACGTTGTGAGCTTAGACGATAGAAGAACAGCAGAATAACGAAATTACTTCCTGCATAATCACATCTGAAATGAAGGTTGAGGTCAAGAATTAAGTTAAGAGAAAGGAAAACCGAAGTCTTACCGCATGTGTGCGTCGGGCAGGGTCGGGCGAGAAAGAGAGAGTTCAAAGATGGCGCCCGTAGTTTTATGAATTGTGGTCTCGTAAAGTCTCGCGAAATCACACCGCACACATGCAAATGAGGGGAATTGTAGGCTGTATAAAGGCAGCTCAAGTCGAAAAGTGGGGGTATGAATGTCAGTGCTAGTCACATTGATGGATTTCGAGCCACGCGTTTGTTAGCCCGTTGCTACAATGTTTTTCTCGAGTTGTGCAAAGAAGAACAGTTTACTTAACTGCGACAAGGCATTTTATCACAGTAACAATGGCTTATGTGAATAAATTTTAAGATTTTTTTCTTACCTTAGGAGGTATAATTTGGCATCTGTCGGATGAAGGCTGATGGCTAAATTGATTTTTTTGATGGCAGGATAGAATTGTTTTTGAATATTGAGATTTATGGCTTCATGTCTGATTTGGTCAGCTTTGTATATGACTTGTTCCAACATTGTTGCAGCCACAGGATGGTGGCCTTGGTTCAGAACAGTTTTGATGTCTTGGAATGAGGAGGAATACTAAAAGAGAAAGAATAACTCAGCATAATATAATGACCTGGAATGGCAAACTTACATCAAATCCGTTGCCAACGTAGCTGGAAAATGATTATTCTAGAAGGTATTTCACTCCTGACGCAATCCTCTACCTGCACAAGAGTCGAATATGTTTTAAGATGGAGTACTGTTGCCGCATCTAAGAAGGTGACATGCAGAGCACCTTTTCCTACTTTAACAAAGTACAAAACCGACTTCGAAATCTAGTGAGTTATGTTTTCTTTCTCTTCCCTACAGCCTCTTTCTCACAAAAGAGAGGTCGTTAGTCTTTCTCTACCCTGTCGTTAATTTCATAGTAGGTGCTCGACTGAGCTTTAGTCTAAGATATCTCCCTATAAAACATTCACAGCAATAACTCGTCTATCTACAACCAATGTAGATAATTTTCATTTCTTCCTCTATGTACCTAAAAGTAGGCAGAAATTCAATGATCAAAGTTTCTTTCCAAGAACTACCCACCTGTGGAACACAATACTACAGAGTTACTTCCCAGCTGACTACAGCATGGTCATTTTTAATTCCAATGTAAACAAATTCTTTTTGAGCTGCCCTATTAAATAATCAAATTCTGCCCAGTTTCAACCATCGTTATCAATCCCCAAGGTCTTGTCTCACCGTTCACCTGATAAACTCATTAACTTTTATCCTCGAGTTGCTTTTGGGTTTTGTTAAGTGGTTACCTTAGGAAAGTAAGTGCATAAAAAAAGAGATGCTGTATGCACACATACATGCATACACACATTGATGTTTATAATCTATGATATAACCCTGTGAGAATGTAATCAGTATAAATGAATCAGATGAAATTGGACTCAACACAGTAATTAAGTTATAAAAGGTTTATTGTATAAAGGTACAGTGCAATAAGAAATTGACACTTGAATGTATCTTGAATGATGAAGTGTCAAAGTTTAGCTTACTCTTTCTCATTGGTTACGGCTTGCTAGCGTCTTTTATAAATCGAGTAATCCATTCTCGGAGGGGGGTGTCAGGATCTTCCACTATATCAGTCTACTAGCAAGATTTTCTGACATTTCTCTGGCCATTTATGGAATTTAATCTTATTTGTGAATAAGTAGCTCAAAGTGTAGTATCTGTTTCTGCTCCCAGGCACTCCATTTATCAATGCTCAGACATCGGCGTGTATTTAATACCCTGCTCTGGGACTGCATTAAATTACTGACCGGATTTATTTTTTTTTGGTTTGGTAATCAGGGCACTTGTAACTTTCTTTTCAGCACAATTATGAACTACTTAACATGTGATCACTGTATTAGATTTTCGTCAATGTGAGATTGCAAAAGTTTTGTTCTCACTCATGAGCGATCAAAAAAACAAATACAATAGAAACCCGGAATAGGGTGGTCCTAGGATATGTTTTATTTCAGGTTACGATGTGGAATACGATGTTTTGCCGATCCCTGGTTACGATATGTACCCCGCCTTACGATGTTATTTATAATGTTATTTGATTATATACATGTGTATGATATACTGTACTGTATTTTGTTACTAATTTTTAATATGCACTGTATAAAATTTTGCTGAGGCTCGGCTATATATATATTACTATACTAGCAGGGATTCCCGACGTTGCCCAGGATTAAATGAAGATCAACGAATGTTCCACACTTCCAATACATTTATTGTCATCGAAATCAGTGAAATCGCCCATTTTTTAATCAAATTGATTGATTGCCTGCTCTAGTCGGGGATTCAGCACATGCACTTGTGATGTTAAGCTGTATCAGAGCGTTAACTTTGGTCAAAATCAGACTGTTCCTTCTTCAATCAAGTTTTTTTTTATTATCGCTATTCGATACTTATCACAGGCATTTCGATACAAAATCTATCTAAGAACACACCCAGGCATATAAAATGCATTTGTATGAAATTTTAAAACAATTGACCCAGCCATTTTGGATTCCATAGGGAATGAACTCACACACACACACACACACACACACACACACACACACACACACACACACAAAGTGCATTTTATATAAAAGTAGACATAGCATTATTACTATTAATATATATTACAACATCTTATTATCATTATCTATATATTAATATTATAACTATAACTATTATTATATATTATTTTTATTAGGTATTACTAGTAGATATACTAGCAAATGCTCCTTCCAGTCGTATATTTTTTCTAGTCTGGGAGGATGGTACCATGATGAATGAACACATTTCCTACTGGCACCCAAAGGAGGAGGTAATGCCTAGGAGGATGGTATCAAATAAGTATATAGTTTATTTATAAAAAGGCTTTGCTTTCCTTTCACTTTATGACCCTTTTCATTACACATATTACAGGCGTTTGTCTTGCAGTCCATGGGAAGATTAGCTCCTATACCTTTACATGGTTGGGTTAAGCCGGCTTCCTCATAAAGAAAGAAGTCCAAAGAGAATTACATTTTCACAAACCTTGAAATGTAACATCAGAACAGATACTGCACTTTGTTCTTGGGCAAAAGTATCTTGGACAAAACTATCTTGGACAAAAGTATTAAATCTTGAAATTTTTCTCTATTGTATTTTGAGATGCCATCATGATGAAGTTTTTTAAATTTAATCAAAGTTACTGAAGCACAGCAGTGCTTGTAGTAGTCATAAACACAACATTTATTTGCTCTAGTGGAGAGCAGCCCTGCAAGGTGGTTTGGTTATATTAATACCAATCAGATTTACAGCATATTAACTTCTACTGAATCTTTAGAGAATGACGAGGTGCCTTAAAAAAGTTTCAAAACTAATTTTTTTTTGTACAGGCATCTAAATTTGTCGTAGATGCTTCAAAATTCAGTATGTTATTTCTATGCATCTTATGAGATGACTGACCAATTTTTATGATCTCAATTTCAAATGAACAGCTAAAGCAGGAATTGAAATACACACTACTAAAGCCTAATTGTCATGGCTGGTGAATTTCAAAAGGGTAATCTGGACGTGAGGACACATTAAAAGAACGATAGGCAATAAAATTGTTTTAAACTTTGAAAAAATGCCACAGAATCGTATAGAATGCTTCAGACTGCTTTTGGATCATCTTGCATGAGTCGAGCATCAATTTTTGAGTGACATAAGAGATTCAAGAAAGGCAAGGCGTCTGTGAAGGATGATAGAGGTGTAGGAGGAGTAAGGAAGTCAGAACACCAGAGTTGATTAACCAAATAAAGAATTTCATGGATAAGGACCGTCGTATGTCTATAGAGGCAATAAGTGCACAGTTTGATGTCAGTGTGGGAACTGTGCAAACAATTATTCGTGGCAAACTGAAGATGTGGAAAATTTGCGCAAATGCACAAATCCACGGCTTCATTCTTGTCACTGACTATTGAATCAAGATGAGCATCAAGACAGTTTCTCATCCTCTCTATAGTCCAGACCTTGTGACTTTTGGTTATTCCCTATAATCAAGGAAAACCTTAGGAGGCTGTCGTTAAGAGACAATTGAGGAGATGAAAGAGGCTGTGACAAGGGTCATTGAAACGCTCACGCAATAAGACTTCGATGAGGCCTTCCAGAAGTTGCTGGAATAGAACAACAACTGCATTACAACCGAAGGAGATTACTTCAAAGGGACTTAGAGTTTTATGTATATACTCCCAATAAAAGTGTCCATGCAAAAAACGTTTGGAAACTTAATGAAGACACCTCATACTTCCAAATAGTAATAACCTATGGTAGCTTCCCGATACCAACAGAAAAAAATGTTCCTTCTTCTGCCTCTGTTCAGTGGAAGTCGAGCAAGGCTCTTCTTCCATTGGAAGAAAAACAGCTTAAAGAAAAGTAGTAGCCGAACTCAATTACTTTATTACTTCCTTCACTGTGACACTGTTTCAAGTTTTGGTAACCTACACCTAATGGTGTAGGTCACTCAAATATATATATATATATATATATATATATATATATATATATATATATATATATAAAGAGCTTTTGTTTGCTTTCATTTGACGACCGTTTTGTTGCAAATTATTATAGGTGTTTCTTTGACAGTTTATGCAAAGATAGGCTCCTATAATACCCCTCTCATATTATTTCAGTCTATACAACACTGTCATCCTATAGTATTTTAGACTATACTACACTACCTCACCCTAAAATATTTAAGACTGTACTAAACTACCGACCTTTATACTATTTCAGGCAATAGTATATTAGCTAACCCTATAAAATTTCAGACTATACTACATTTCCTCATCTATACTATTTCAGACTATACTACACTAGTTCCCCTATACTCTTGCAAACTATACTACACTACCTTCCCTGTATTATTTCAGACTATACTGCACTACTTTCCTTTATACTTTCAGACTATAGTACATTATTCCCTATATTATTTTATACTAAATACCACAGTACAACAATCTTCAATAACAGAGTTTCGTTTTCATCCAAACAGATATATAATCTTCATTATTAAGAGATGCTTAAGTTTAAAGTAACAAAAAAGGAGGTAAATAATCTGCATTTTCAATTATATTTTTGCTCATTTTTTAATGTATTAAAGTGTTTGGCCAACTAAATCCAAAACTTGCAATTTATTCATTAAGATTGCACTCCTTAAATAAAACAAGTTGAAATATTTTTGTAAAAATAGCCTTGAAGTTATTTAAATTCAGAATTCAATAATTTTCCTATGTTTAATGATTATTAATGCCAATCCCCATTGAATTGCATTGTTATAGTCTTCGAAATAAATGCACAAATAAATGTAGAAAAAATTTAAAAAAGAAAAAAAAGAAAAGAAAAAAAGAAACATACATTTTCTTTCTTTATTGTCCTCCTCAAAATAAATTTCAATTTCTTAAGAACCATTTTGACCGAAAATTCAGAATTAAATTGATAAAAGAGAAAAAAACAGTGAACAATCCTGCTTTGTCAGCTTTTGTGAACTATGAGAACTTCAGCAGAAATGTATTGCAAACAACATAACTCAAAGAGGGAAGGGAAAAGTTCTAATAGATGTCAATCAAGAGTTGAACAGAGTTTAGGTTTTCAAAGCTTTTATACAAGGGGAAACAGTTTTACGTGTCTCTTATAAAAAAACAAGCTGTATATTAAACAAAAGTTACATTTCAAAATAGGGAGGGATCAAAACCAAAGTTTGATTCCAAAGAAGTCAAGTAATATCACGCACTTGTAAAATGGAATAAACAAAGTATCTAACACTTAATAACAACTGCGATAGTAAGAATGTAGAAAAGGAGAAGAGAGTTGGTGTTGGGTTAGTACTCCCGGAAAACGCTGGATGCCCCGATGAATCAAGGAAACAAATAAAAGGTAGGATGTGGTATGCTACAAATGAAATGGTCCTATTTACTTGCCTCCCCATGAGGGCAGAGTTGGACGCAAGGTCGGTTTTTATTGTGGAGAAAATCTAGCTCCCCCAAAATGAGGCACTCATGATAAGAACAAAAATGAAAATTGTCTCAGTCATGAGGAATTTCTCCTCCACTGACCGAGGACAGAAAAGATGAAATGTAACATCAGACCAGATACTACACTGTGATTTTGGCTTGAAGGCCAAGAAACGAAAGATTTTTGAATTACGTCATGTATTCAGGGCACAGAATAGAGTTTCTAATCAGTTTGAGATGGGAAACAGATACACAAGGTGTGCATAAAAATATAGAAATCTAAGTGAATATTGCCTTAAGACTCTGTCCTTTGAGTTGTAAGCCATTTTAGTTTTAGAAGCAAAGAGAAGAGAATTGTTGGTAATATCAGGCAGTATCAATCCAAAGAAGCTTTTGAATTGTAAAAGCTTGCAGACGAACATGAACAAATGAGTTTCTCGTTGAATAGCGAATTCATAGAAGTCTTGAATTGCAGTATGATACAAGTTAAACAAGTTTATAATCGCAATATAATATTTACCGCTTCAAATATTGAAGCCAGATAAAAATGTAAAACAATAAAATGTTTACATGTTTTTTTTTTTTAATAATATAAGATTGAGATGTTAGCTTAAATAAACAAATAGAATTATAGTTACCTAAACACTGACTGACCGGGTTATGTGACGTCACAGAATCGAACAAAAAAAGAACGATCATATATTAACAGAACACACGACAGGGGATTTAGTTAGTCAGTTGGGGAGTTAAACAGTTGCAGAGAGAGTTGTCTGTCAGTTATGGAAGCATTCGACTGACTGATTAGAGTGATGTAGAAATACCAGAGAGATGTAGTCAACTCTGAGGGATTCCAACAAAAAATAAATAAATGATAATATTTATTTACTTCATGTATGGCGTTTTCCTCCGAAAGCAAAGCTTTTATTTTGTAGATCCTTCAGAGTCAAAATGAACCAGTGGAAGAACGTATGTGTCCTTTTGTCTGATGTTATTTGTCCTGGTAAAAGAACCGTCCCTTCTTACGTTATTCCTATTTACTTGCCTCCCCACGAGGGCAGAGTTACACACAAGATCGGTTTTTAATGTAGGGAAAATCCAGCTCTCTATAAAAGTGCACTCTGGATAGGAACAAAAATAAAAATTGTCTCAGTCATGAAGGACCTCTCCTCCACCGACTGAGGACAGAAAAACTGAAGTGCAGTATCAGAACAGATACCACACTGTGATCATGGCCTGAAAGCCAAATTGTCACATTATTGAACTGTTTGTTGAATATCTACACGAGCCACATTATGCATACATCTTTATATATACATACGTCTCCATAGCAGTATATAACACGAACGCTAAACATGCATACATATTATATATATATGTGTGCATTAGATATATACAGCATGCTATATACACACGATATGCATTAGATGACACAGTCCATTATGAACGCCCATGTATGTGTTCTACCTACATTTGAGAGACACAATAATATACCTATTATATAGGTTGCTATATAACATTAGTAGTGGAATGAGTTCATGTGTATGAATGGAAATGAAAAGTTAGGCAGTCTTGTGGGAAAAGAAAATGTTCATGTATGTATGTTGAAGTTAGAGTCTGGCAAATGCTATGATAGATTTTTTTGTTGCCTCGTTTTAGGTCTAAGTGGGTTCTGTTACACACCAGGAGAGAAGTTTGGCGATTGGTCCAAACTCTGTGAAGTGTGTTGTCTGTAAACAGAGCTGGAGATATTGTCTCAGATTGGGCAAGCTCGAAGGGAAGTTGACTGCTAGCACTAATCAGCACTGAGCCTATAAGCAAAACATATTCAAAGTGTCAAGACACTAGGTGTCACTGCTGATGCTACACACTCATGTTCTTTATCATCGCACCAATCAAGGACAAGATAATGGAATAGTGGCTCAGATAATTCAAATATGTGCTGAGGGTCAACAACTATCTAGTTGCGAAACTTGCTTTTAAATTTTATCAGTATTCAACAACTTACAGAGCGAAATGGTATGGTAGAAACCGCTGGATGCATCATGATTAAAGTTTGTGGTGCAAGACACATTTAGTTTACTTCCTAAAACTGTCATGGCATATCATCTACTTCTTCTAAGGATGATAACTCTCTCGTCTTTGGTCTAAAGGGAAATAACTCTTATTTTTTTTAGATTGCACCTAACAAATTCATTGTGGTTGTTTTTTTTTATACCGACAATGACAACAATGATGATGACGGTGATGATGATGATTCATTGTAGTCAGTTTTTATTCAACCCTGTTAATGTGGTGTTATGCATTTTTAAATTTGAAGCCACAGTGAACTGCCCGAAAGAAATGTCGATGATGAGATGGGCAGACACCCTGTACAAAGATCTCTGTAAAAGTATCATTAACCTAAACCAAACCTGTGATTGTGCCCAGTGGAGACAAATATCCATTATTGCAGGCTCTGTTGTTTCTTAAAACTAATGTAAAAAAAAAAAAAAAATGATGATTCAAGTTTTGCAAGGAATTGAAAGATGAAATGCCAATCGACCGTACAACTAACAAAGTAGATGCAAGAGTTCACAAACAACCATATACCAGGGTTCTTTCAAAGTTTTAAAGTGCTTAGAGAAGCATCTTACCATCGACTGAGGAAATCGGATGGACACCACTCTATTGACAGAGTCAAACTAGCTTTCCTGGAAAAATCACCATGTGAAACAGAACCCATCTGAACCCCCTCCCAGAATCATAACCTGTCCCAACAACTACACAATCGCAACCAGCATAACCAAATTCAGAGTCAATACCAGAAGCACTCACCACTCCAACCAGGCAGGCTTGTCTAGGGAGGAAAGTTACCTTCCTGAAAAAATGCATAACATACGTTTATTTTTAATTGATAACAATCAATCTCTTAATATTAAAAAAAAAACATAGGCAGAGTTAAAAAAAAAAAAGCAAGACAAATTACAACTAAATAGACTACCGGTCAACGCCGGATAGGGACAGTTGGTTTAATATATTTACATGCTTAGTGCATGTTTTGTTTCTTTATTTAATATTCGTTTTCTTTGTAAAAATTATCAAAATTAGTGTAATAAAAACAGGATGAGAGATTCCGTCTAGTAATCTTTTATTCAATTAAGAATCTTACTACTCATCTACTTGAAAAGCAGAAATGTACAGCTTTTATGGCTTGGATTATCAAAGAGAAAATAATCCATATTCACAACATTCTCCCCCACCAAATTTCTCACTCATAGGGAAAATATCCAGGCTCCCTATGAGCTTGCAGTGGCCACCTCGGCAGTCCATGATTCAGGGTCTGAGTACTCAAACAGGAAGGCTCTTCAGTGCGAGCCTGTCTGTGGGCTCTAAAATACCTTGTTCCAAAATGTTTCCTTCTCAGAGAAGAAGGCTGTTCTGCGTCAGAGTCAATCTCTGAATGAACACGTTTTTTCAGTGCTAGTCCTTCATCTGTCAGAGATTCAGATTTTGGCCCATCCGAAGTGTCTGATGGAGCCACAACGGAGACAGTGTCAGGAGCAATTTCAGTGTCTTGATCTTCCGGAGGGGTTTCAGTGTCAGGGAGAGTTGGTCTGTTCTCAGGGGTTTTCTGCGGTCTTGGTACATCTGCTAGGCCTCTGAGAGACAAAGTAGACTCTCTACCATCTGCATGACGTACTAGAGTGTACTGGGAGTTCACCTCTATGAGCTCTACCTCGTCCATCAAGGGATCGTTCTTCGTGTAATGTGCATGTCATCTCAGAAACACAGTACCGGATCGAGAGAGCCAAGATGGAAGTGATATTCCCACTGAACTTCGTTGGTGGAAAGGTAAAATCCTTTCATGTTAGGTGGCATTCGTGGCAATACACAATAGAGATCGCATGGCATACAATACGACAGGAAGGAGATTTTCCCAATTATCAAACATCCGTTATTTGATGCAGCTAACTGAACTGTCTTCCAAATTTTTCGCATAGGCCGTTACCCTTAGCTCCTCATTCTTATAGAAATTGTCAAAGCTGCTCTGACATGAAAGAAGCACCTTGGTCTAAATGTATATAGGCAGGAACTCCAAAGACAGCGAATAATGAACAGAGGAATTGTATACTTGCTGTAGCTGATACGTCTAAGCAAGGGAAGGCAAAAGGAAACCGTAAATATTCGTCGACAACAGTTAATATATATCGGTTCCTTGTTTTGCTTGGTAGCTGTCCTTTAAAATCAAGATTTAGTCTTTCGAGCGGTTGTGTTACTTTTATTAAAACGCCAGTTCTGGGTTTATAAAACCGAGGCTTTATTTCAACACATGTTTAGCTGGAATTTGTAATTCTTTTTACTTCCTCCACCAAGAAAGGCAAGTTTCTACACTTCACAGCATGAACCATTCGAGTAATGCCCGAGTGACGGATTATTATGTAGCATTGGGAGTTCGTCCCTGCTTGATGTTGTACAGCATACTCTTGACAGTGTATCAGCTGTGAAGTTCTTCTTGCCAGGTTGACAGCTGACGTCAAAAGAGAAACAAGATAGTTCAATTCTCCACCTCGCTATTTTCTCATTCTTTATTTTGCTTGTAGTCTTAGAGTTGAACATAAAAGCAACTGATTTTTGGTCAGTAATAAGTTTAAAGTGGCGTCCAATCAGGTAGTGCCACCATTTTTTTAATGCCTCAACTATGGCGTAGGGTTCCTTTTCAATTGCAGGGTGTCGTCATTCAGCCCGTGGGGTGGTCCTTCAAAAATGACTACAGGATGATTAGCTTGCCTCAAAGAAATAGCAATAGCACAGTTTGACGCATCCGTTTCAACAACCAGAGGAATATTTTGGTCTATTGTTGTAATTGCTGATTTCGCAATTTCAGTCCTTTAAATGCTTCAATGGCTTGATGGAACAGAGGAAACATCTCTTCTTAAATGGATGTATCTTTTCTGAGAAGGATGCAATCGATTGGGAATAGTGAGCAAGCATGACCATAGAACATCGAAGGGACGGCCGATTGTGAGGAACAGGCATCTGGAGTAAAGGTTTCAATCGATCTGTGGCCGGTATTATAAAACCTTTGCTTATGGTATACCCCAGTAGATTTATTTTGTCCAGTCCAAACAAGCATTTGTTGTCGTTTAGGGTAAGGTTGTATTTGTCGATGGCGGACAGGAACCGTCTGAGATTTTTGTTGTGTTCCTTTTTATTATGGCCACATACTGTGAGGTTGTCAATGTACAGAAATGTGTCTTTCAGTTTCTCATCCGTCATGATTTGGTCAACTATCCTTTGGAAGCTGGCTACCCATTCGTAATGCCAAAAGAAATCCTGCAAAATTGATATAGTCGACCGTTTCCCTTGAAAGCTGTGTATAGCTTGTCTCTAGGTCTAATGGCGATCTGATAGTATGCACTTTTCAAGTCCAGAGTGCTAAACATACGGTATTTGACTATTTCGCCTATCATTTCATCTATCCTGGGTAGTGGGAAGGTGTCTAAAAGAGTAAATCTATTTATGGTTTAGGAGTAATCTTTAACCAGTCTCATTTTATGGTTTTCAGAAGTGGTTATAACTACCTGAGTCCTTCGGGGTGATTTGCTAGGTTCAATTATACCCTCCTCAAATAGTCTTTTTTATCTCAGTGTCAATAATTTTTTTATTATTATAAGAAAAACTTCTGCTTCTCACTGCGATAGGTTTTCAGTTTTCAGTTAGGTTTTCAAAAAGTGACGGGTACTGGATTTTTGCTGTTGCCAATCCACAAATTTTCAATGCGGACATTGAACCGCCAAACAGAATTTCAATCTGTGAGTGTTGCTGCAAAAATCGTGTCCCAATATAATTTCGCAACAAAGGTTCTTCATTACGGATAATTTAGTGGTTTTATAGGAGATGTCATTAAATAGTAAGTCCACCAAACAATAACCACTTACTTGTGCAGACGTTGTAACTCTACTGGGGGAGGGGACAAAATACGATTTGTTGTTTTTTACCAAGCTTTCTTTGATAAAATTTTCTGAGCTGCCGATATCGAGCAAAGTATTCGTAGATCTCCCATTACTTTTCACTTTTACAAGGCATTTTTTTTAAAGGTATTCTAGAGAGGCGGCTAAAGTTGCAGATGTATTCTGACAAGTGGCTTTGTATCCGGTTTTAGAAGATTTGCATAATGACAAAATTTTCCACATTTATGACGAGTATCTCTGGCAGCGCATGAAACCTGTAGGTGTTTAGATAAGCCACAAAAATAGTAAGTGTCCCTTTTTAAAGTGGCAGTGACCAAAGCGGTAGTGACTGAAGCTTTGTTGGACTATCGTCATAAGGTGGGTGTGGGGGGGGGTAGGAACAGGTGGGTTTAGCGTGGCACCCACTGTGTCTGGCTGTAAATAAGAGCTAGACTGCTGTATAGCACATTCGAAGGTATAGGCTTGCTCGTAAGCTGTTCTAAGTGTAAGGGTCTTATTCTCAAGACGACAACTTACATGAGCATTACGTAAGCCATTAATGAATGTGTCCAAAATGTGTTACTCTTGGGTTTCTAATGTTGTCATTGGGCAGAATGTTGCCCAGTGTCCAAAGGCTCTTAAGGAAATGGTCCAATGTTTCGCCTGATTCTTATTGGCGAGTCACAAGTAGGTGTCTAGAAAATATCTCATTTTTGAGCTTTACATATGTAGCGTTCAGTACATCGATTGCTTCTTTGTAGGTAACACAATCCGAGATAATTTCATTGACTGTGTGAGACAGGTAGTTGGTTAGGAGTGCATGCTTATTGATGAGACGTCCCGTCCTTTCTGAATGTAGAACCTCAATGAAATTTATAAATGTCTCCCGCCAATGTTTCCAGCACTTGTCCGTTGAATCACTTTCTGGATCTCTTGTAAATAAATCACTCTGGTCGCATAAATTGTTTCATTCTTAATTGAATAAATTGTAATAAAAACAGGACGAGAAATTCCGTCTAGTAATCTTTTATTCAATTAAGAATCTTTCAACTCATCTACTTGACAAGCGGAAACGTACAGCTTTTATAGTTTGGATTAAAAAAAAAAAATTTTTTATTACATTTTCAGCCCAAACAAGGCACATCGCCACTTTGATGTAGGGGGTTACTATCAGGGACATAAGCTACAGGGGTACTATGTGAGAAGTTGTGCAGCAAGATGTCGGTTCACGTTACACTTGAACTTCTGCATGGCAGTACAGTTAGGGAAGCAGGAACCCAGAAGAGAATTCCAGAGTCTAGCGGTTCTGGGGAAGAAACTACTGGAGTAGAAGACTCTCTTACATTTAGGAATCTCAACTGTGAAGGGGTGGGATTTTGCTGCTTGTCGGGTTTGTCGGGGGTATTTACGTCGAGGGGGTGCCAGTGCTTGCAGTTCGTCAGAGCGTTCACCGTTAAAGTACTTGTAGAACAGGCAAAAGGATGCTACATTTCGTCGATGGGACAGAGGCTGAAGCTTAGATGACAGTTCAGGTTGGCGAATCTCTTTTGAATCTTGTCTAGGAGTGAGAGTAGTAGCAGATGTACCAGCCCAAATATGACAACAATACTCCATACATGGGCGAATGGTGGCCTTATAGAGATACAGGACACTTTCGGGCGTTAGTAGCTTTCTAGCATGGTAGAAAGAACCTACCTTTTTCGCAGCGGTCCTGGCAATACTCTCAATGTAATTTTTTCAACTCATGTTTCCTGTGAACGTTAGGCTGAGGAGTTTAAAAGATGTACTTTCAGATAAAGAGTCTTTGACCATTGCTATTTGTGGTAGAGAAGATTTCTTGTAGTTATTGAAGGAAACAAGTTAGTCTTGGCAGCATTGAATGTGACTATCCACTTTTGTCCCCATTCCACTACAGATTGGAGGTTGTCCTCTAGTGTTTCTGTCATTTCTTTAGAAACATGTTCATTTATTTTCCTGTCATGTCTGTTATAGAGCGTGGTGTCATCAGCATATATACCCATCTCACAGACAATTTTGTCAGGGAGGTCATTTATGAATATTAGGAATAATAGAGGTCCAAGGATAGACCCCTGAGGCACTCCCATATTTATATCATATTGTTTAGATGTATGGCCATCAAAGAGGAAATAATTCATATTCACAACAATTAGACTCTTAGTAAAAAATGATATATAATGTTTTTTCATCACTCCTAAACACTATGCAAGTCTAATAATAATATTCCATAGAGCATCTATTTATAAAAACCATACTTTTATAGTTATCGATGACCGAAGTAACATAAAATCTGTATCCAACTCAAAATTATTTTCAAAGGGAGGTAACTCTGTAGTCGTCCATATGGAATAACTTTTTATTTTGATTGGAATAAAAAATATTTGGAAAAAAAAAATTGACATAACTTTAAAAAAGAAAAGCAAAACAAATACAGATAAATAACCAACCAGACAACTCCGGGAAAGGACAACTGGTTTAATATAGTGTACCTATTTACTATGCCTCCCCACGGGACAGAGTTAGACACCAGGGTCGTTTTTTAACGTGGAGAAAAGGTACAAAAATAAAAATTGTCTCAGTCGTGAAGGATTTCTCCTCCACCGAAAGAGAACAAGAAATAGAAGTGCAGCATCTGAAGAACAGATACTACACTTTGATGGTGTTTATTTGCTCCCCCACCGAGCAAATTAGGCACAAGGCCGATTTTTAATGTGAGGAGTGAAGGGAGGGGGAAGGGAAAAAGGGGACCAGCTCCCGAGAGGTGGGAAATGGGAGCTGGTTAATGGTCAGGCATGTGGCGTTGCCCCCACATCTGGTCTTTGCTAGTCATAGCTAGTCATAGCTTGCAGCATCTGCCGGAACAGATACTACACTTTGATCTTGTCCCGAAGGCCAAAGTGTAACCCTGATATAAGATACCCAATTCTAAGAAAACCTGATATAAGAGCGATTTTCTCTGGTCCCAAATTAGAGCCTGTGTTAATGTACAGTGTGACCCGGATGTAAGAAAGCTTAAGGGACTGGAGAAGAAGTCTCTTATATCCGGGTTACATTGCATTTACATGATCGTTGCATGCTTTTTTTTTTTTTTACTTACTTCACCTGTGATATGATAAAGACGAGCTCTCATCAGCATCAAGTCCATGTTGTTTGGATGATGGCTTAAAAGTTTGTTCAACACCAACCAGGCTTTGTCAAAACATCCCAAACTAATGAAGCAACTGCAACTGTCAAAAGAAAAAACAACAATGGAGCTTCTTTACTATAAGTCATAACTGAAAATCGCATTTCAAGTAAAAACACTTTAATGTACCTACATAACGTCATAGAAAATGGAATCAAAGTGGACTTTGTAACTGGGGTTGAATCACTCGACCAGCAGTAATTATCAATTTCTGCACTGATGACTGCAAAAGCATGAAACAATAGTATTTGTTAGTATAAAAATAATTATATATATATATATAATTATTAAATAATAATTATTCTTTTATACCTAGAGGCACTAGTGTTTTATGTTTATGCAATCATCAGTGTAGGATAACAATTCCTGTCGGTCGGAAGATTGATTCAAACCCAGCCACAAAGCCACTTTTGATTCCATTTGCTAAACTTCTACCTCCAGGCCACCAAACAATTGCCGCAAGAATAAACGCTAGTTGACTGTCTCTTAATTTATATTTCCCAGACAGTGTCCATCCTTAAATACCCTTAAAGGGGCTTGATAATTATAATTAATTATTGTTTTTATACTTACAGACACTAGAGTTTCATGCTTACATAATCATCTGTGTAGGATGACAATTCCTGCTGGTTGGTAGATTCGAACCCAGCCACAAATTCAAAAAGTTAAGTTTACTAATTGAGTAATTCTTTCGGTCGTGCATTTGGCTATGTATAATTTTTGATTGAAAAACTTTTTTCCCAAGAAAAACCTTCTATATCACCTCATGAAAAAACATATTACAGCTTGGATTTACTTTTCCAACTACCCGGATTTACAATTTGATTTTCAACATACCCGAATTTACAACTTGAAGTGTTTTCCACAAATTCTTAATCGCCTCATCATGATTTCTGGATTTATCTGGACTCCATCTGTATATCTTTTCACCTATGTATTTTTGCATTCTCAGGAACTTTGTTTTATTATGTTTTATGCAAATATAGTTCGTTTCATATGTTGCTGTTTCAATTTGTGCACTAAACAGCAAAATCATAATTTAATTACAAATAATATTTTCCTAATATTTTTCTTCTGAAGAGAAGAAAGCATTTCGGAAATTCTCTGGAACAAGGAATTTTCTACATGTTCACTGTGTTTCCTTGTTAAATATATATTTTTTTTAATCTTGATTTACAGAGTTCTAATATGTATACCTTGACTTGTATATGGTTTACGTGTACGAACGACTCCCCCTATATTCATCTTTTTTTTTCCGATTTTTTGAGTGGATTATTATCGAATGGATACTAATCTACAAAATTATCAAAAAAAAAAAAAATGAAAAAAAATCTATTTAAATATTTGTACGAGGTGCTCAGTTTCTAATGCAGTGTTCTAATAAATCGATCACCCATTTTAGAACCACTCGATTTTTTAGGCCAAATTTCGCGAATTTCACCTTTTTAAAGCTTTTGGCCTTTTTTGAATTTTGCTTGAAATTTTCCCTTTTCCGATTATTTTATATACAGATTTATGGCTATTTTTAGCATGTATAAAACGGACTTTAAACTGATGATGATGATGATCATCATCATCGCAGTAATACTTAATTATTAAAGCGATTTTAATCTAAATTTAAATCTAATTTAGTTCTGCAAATAATGAATACAGTTGATGAAAGGAGGTGTTTGTCAGGCATGCATATAGAGTATAATCATATCGACACATTGGTTCTCCTTAGATCACTGATGTTAAGCAACATTAAGCCTGGTCAGTACCAAATGGGTGACCATTTGGGACGGACCAGGCACTACATGTAGGAGGAGGTCGACACCTCAATGCAAGTCTTGCAAAAACCTAATGTCGTTCATCTCCCCTGACTGGAATATACACGTGACTGGGGACTTTTTGTGAATTTAATCTTTCCTTGATACTTCCTCCTGCAGAGGAAGCCTATTCAACTCGTCTGGAATGGCTGGCTATCTAGCATGTGTACACAATATGATGATGCATGGAAGTGAAACCTGACCAGTGAGGGTTGAGGACATGCGTTGCATGGAAAGAAAAGAGATGAGAATGATACACTGGATATGTAATGTGAATTTTAAAGGCAGGCTTAGATCTGATGACCTTAGAGTCTAACAGAACATGGACACGCATATGGCAGCAGTCAACAAACACCAAGCCATGTGTGAGGTGACGTCATGGCAAGGAAGGAGGAAAAAAAGAAAACTGTGGACCCTCGAAATTAAAGACTAACAGAGATAAATATGTGACACGTGCATTGAAAGTGACGGGAAAAGACAGTGTCCTAAACATGGCAGGACAAAGACAGAGTACCACGTGTTCGATACGGCAGAATGTTGTTAAGCATACTGGAGTTCGAGAAGACTTTTGAACATGAGACAAGCCGTTATTCTGGAAAGTACCTGTAAATAAATGTCTGTTATTTCAGTGAAATAAAAAAGTGAGTCGAATTCTTTCCTTGTCTTTGTTTCCTTGCGACTGTCTGCATACAACGTGTGGGTCCTGAATGTTGACATGTAACACAAAGGAAGGACTTCGTTACAAGAGGAAAATTAAATCTAAACAGTATAGGAAGATATGTACAGAACAGAAGATTTGCCAGCATATAAAATGAATGTTTAACCGATGATGATGCTGATGATTATCGCTATTACTATTATTATTATTATTAGGATGATGATGATGATGATGATGATGATGATGATGAAAGCTAGATGTTTATATACTGACAATAATATTCAATTATTAAAGCTGTAAGAAACCCAGTTTAAGCACACAAATAATGTAAACAAATATGGTTTATCACAAGTTATATAATTGCAGTAATATCTGATCGAACTAAATCAACAGCCGTCCGGCCCACTTACCATTTGGCTTTGTAGACAATCTGGTCGGGTACCAGGGTTGCAGCTTTTATAAAGGAATCCAGTGCATCTCGGTACATTTTCATGTCAAGCGAGACTTGTCCGTGGAAGCAATAGAGTTTCGCAAGACGAAATTTGAATACGAAACATGATTTGAAAAAGTGGAAAGCCCTCCTGTAATCGTAAATGGCTGATTTCAAATCCCCAAGACGAAGGAAGACTTCTGCTCGGTCTGCGATCCAAAAGGGGTCATTTGGATTGAGGGCGACAATTTTGTTGTGCTTTCGAAGACTTCCCACGTAATTATCTTGCTTTTCATCATGTTTAGCTTTCGCAATTCTGGACACATACAAAAAAAAAAAAAAAATATCAATAAACTCCTTTGTCTTGGAAAAAGAATGAAAAATGACGTTACAAATTAGATTATTTTAATATGTTTTTGATTTATATATATAATTATTTACTATAATAATTATTAAATATCTACAAACACTAGTGTTTCATCCTTTCGGGAATCATAAGTTCAGGGTTTCACGATTAACATCGGTCGATAGATTCGAACTCGGCAACAAAGCCATCTCTGACTCCATTAGCAAGGACCAAATCCATTCTGCCACTTGTTAACTTTTAACACGAGAAATACTGTTGAAATTTAAATATTTATTTTTAAATGTTTTTAACCTCTGTTAGAGTGATCTAATCATTATATGATGATCTGCGCATAAGAGCTAAATTGACTAACTTTATTTCAACTGAAAGTGTTCAATGATAAGAAACGAGTTTCTTAAAGGGGTTCACATAATTATTTACGATAATAATTATTAAATACCTACAGACACTATATATATATATATATATATATATATATATATATATATATATATATATATATATATATATACACACACACATACGAGCAAACAGTTAATAAAATATGTTAAAAAACACTTTGAAATGAGTTAAAAACATATTTAATCTGAAAAGGAAACACTAGATAAGTGGATAGTCCTTAATCCGCGGAGTTTCGAAGAAATACTTTCCTTCTCATCAGAGGGTAGGAATTAGCAAAATTACTTTATAAATGTTAATTCTTTAATATTTATAATATACTTTAATTTTACCATCTTGGATCATTTTGGTAAATTTAATTGTAATATATATATATATATATATATATATTATATATATATATATCACGTAGAAAAATGCGAGCATGAAAAGTAATATGGTTAAGATTAAGCTAAGAAACGTAAAAGGACTAGTTGTTAAAACGAGAAAAGATAAAGACAAGATATTCTAATTAATATATAATAAATTTATGACTTAAAATATCGCAGCATTAAGAATTTAAAAGAATCAATTGATATTATTTATAAATTCTTCATGCTGCAATATTTTTAATTATAAATTTATTATATTTTTTACTAGAATCTTGTCCTTTTCTTTTCCAGTTTTAACAACTACTCCTTTTACTTTTCTGAGCTTAATCTTAACCATATTAATTTTCATACTCGTATTTTCTATGTAATCTATGATTTTTCCAAGCTTTGCTTTGAAATAATATTATCTTTTTTTGTGTTCAATATCGTACGCATTGTCAACAATCCATAAATAACTTATTACCAACTTCTTAAATTGACTAAATAAAAAAATTAAATAAAAGACGTAATTGAAAACAGAAAGAATAGACAAAAAAAAAAGAAAAGAAAAAAGAAAAGAGGGAAACAGAATTAACGGGCGACCTTGTAAGCAAAATATTACCAGCCCAAGCACGGAAAAGAGCAAGACTTTTGTTAACTCTATCTATATAACCCAAATAAGATGGTATGCGAACGACATTCTCGCTATGATTTATGAAGGTGCGGACGACGGAAAAGTTGCCTTGGTAACCAACAGCCAATCAGAAGAAACCGTCTCTCACTTTCCTTGCTAATTCTGAGGCCTTTTGAACACCAGTAACTTTATCATAACTTTTGTTTTAATAAACTAAAATTGAAATTTTTTATTTCAAAATATAGCTGAGAAGGTGACCTATGAACTGTAAAAATTGTTTGAAATTTGGTCGCAAAATGAGTGAGTGGTGAAGCTTTAAAGCAGTTCTAAATGAGTAAAATTGACACTTAACCATGTATTCAAACAGTAGTTTTGGAATGATTATATATATATATATATATATATATATATATATATTCTTATTATTATTGTTTTATATATCTACATAAAATTCTATGTATCTGTTTTCAGTATTTACTTTGAGAATGCTTGATACGTGCTGACTAACAAACCCAGTACGATGGGAATATATCAAAACACAAAGCCACATTGATGATTCCATGCAATAGCTTGACGAATACTCACGAGGATGAAACGCGAAAACTTCTCTCTCTCTCTCTCTCTCCATATATATATATATGTCAGGTCATGTCATATGCTACTGGTACCATGTAACCCAGTACTACCTGCCTCATGGGCGGGTACGGGCGACTAAACTAGTTCCCCCACCAGACTTGTTTGGTGAGGAGGGTGGCTAGTCTCCCTGAAGGATTAAAAACAAGACCTTCCGAAGGACGAATGGACCCTTTTTCAGGGTCAACGGCCAACTAGCACCATGTGTGTTTGTGTGTATGTCTGTGTGTGTTGGGGTGGAGAGGGCTCCCGTAAGCCGTGGTGAAGGCAACCTTTCTAGAAGAAGCAAATCTCTGATTTAAAAAACCATAAAGTGAGAAACCAGTATCCGCATTAAGCTGGTCTGCAGTTTAACTTGTTGCTGGCTATCTTGCTCTTGCTTGTTGCTGGATCTCAACATTTTGAACCGAGAGACTTAGCTGTCGTACAAAGCTAAGACTCTATAACATCATCCGTGTATAGATACTCCCTCAGGCATTTGTCTATAAAAATGGTCATGTTGCGATGAAAAAGTTGTGACGCGTGAAGGCTTGAAATGCTGGACACATGTAATAATTGATCTCAATGACCGTCTTCAGTGTCATGCCTGCTTGAGCGTGTGAATTCACCAGTAGGACTAAAAAAAAAAAAAAAAGAAGTAATTTTTGGGCTCATGGACTTTAAGTGTGGAAGGGAGTGACACTCGTCTGACAAGACGTTGCAATCATCATCATATATATATAACCAGCAGGGAGACCCGACGTTGTTCAGGATTGAATAAGGATCAGCAAACGTTCCACCCTTCGATACTTTCATTGTCATCGAAATTGGTGAAATCGTCTATTTTTTTAAAATAAAATTGATTGATTACTAGCTTTAGTTAGGCCCCCCCCCCACCCCGCAGTGTACGGGAGGAAGCTTCACATGTCTCTCCGCAGTGACTTAGTTCACAATACATTGTAGTCTACATTGCACTGTAGAGAATCTACTGTTGATTTTATAAAATTATCTGTAAATAATGGCTTCTCTTAAAATTTAAAATACAAAAGTCAAGTATTATGGTTCAATGGTTCTCTAAACAAAAACATTCATCTCGAACGTGCCTCTGTCTTATCAAAGAACCAACTGTTGATTTTATGAAATTATTTTTACTTTTTTTAATGACTTGAAAATTAAAGTTAAACATACAAAAGTCAAGTATCATGGTTCGATTGTGCTCTAAAAAGAAACACTAATTTCGAACGCGCCTCTGTCTTATAAAAGAATCTACAGTTGATTTTATAGGCTGAATCTTTCCGCTTGTGTAAGTGATGAAACTTCTCAAATGCACTTGTGATGTTAGGTTGTATAAAAGTGTTAACGCTGGTCAAAATCGAACTTCCTTTTTTAATCGGATTTTTTACATTATTGATTTTCGATATTTATCAGTCGCATTTTGATACCAAATCTACACAAGAACACTCCCAGACACATCAACTACCTTCGTGTGAAATTTAAAAAAAAATTGGCCAAACTGTTTCTGAGTCCATAGGGAACTCTCTTTCTCACACACACAAAGTTCCTTTTATATAATAGTAGAGATAGATAGTTGTGTATTACAAACATTATACTTGTGAGTGTAGCCAGATAAAATAAATAATTTGTTTGCCTCTCGTTAAGCATTTTCTTAGTACTTGTGCAAAACAAGGACTGCATTATCATTGGCATATTCTGGCCAGTTTACGTAAATCGCGAGAATGTGCCAAAAAAGCTTAACCAATAAAATCACAGCAGACAAATATTGATAAAAATATTACAGAAAATTCAATAAATTCGTTATAACTGATTAAAGTCGACACCATTTCAATTAATTTGTGAAAATTGATCTTAAACAAATTTTTTTCCAACCAAAACAATATTTATTCATGAAATTTACTATATGATGAGTGTTTTTTTTTTGTTTTTGCTGTTTTTTTTAAAAATTCATTTGAATTTTTTCCCCTTTTAATTTTCATAAAGTCTTTCAGTATTTTCCATTAATGTTGTATTGTATTGTCAGGAGTATATATAAACGAATGTATATTATTTATATATTTGTGTCTAAATTCATGTATCGTTTAGCGGTATAAAATGTTCTAATGAAATGTGTGTATACAAAGTGTATATACATTTGTATATACGTGTCACAGTCATTTATATGACGTGTGTATATACTTGTGTTCGTCTATGACCGTCTAGCGTTGTGATCGTTCAATCTAGATTTCCTTGTGTGTGTATGTACATTTAATTACAGTTTATGCTGTGACAATAAGCTACATAAATACATATACAATACAAAAAACGAATAACACTTATTTGTGGGTTTCAACATCTGGCCAAATCGGGAACATTATATATATATATATATATATATATATATATATATATATATATATATATATATATATTATATATACATATATAAAACCACCATTCTTGGTCTCATTTGACGGAAAGCTGCAATGGAAACTCTTTCCAAGATAATGAGAGAGCCTTGGGTTTTATTTTCAACAACATTTTATTCCATAGTGTTTTTTCTCCCTTTTGGAAAATTGCAACTCTGATTCTGACTATAGCTATTTCTGACTCCCCTCGACCTGGAGCATTCTTTCTGAGGACCGTCTCTGTCCCTGTCTCGACTCTGGCTGATTGTCTCACTCTGTCTATCTCCTAACCCTCTTGTATATATGTAACTATTCCTTTATGCTTACGTCACTCGACCACACAAAGACCTTGCACGTGACCCTCAGTCACGTTTTCTGGTCAAATTTATTGTTTTTATCCCTAGGTTTGAAAAATCACTCTGCTTATGTCCACCATATTCTTTCCGTGTTATTGTTTTTAAGTTAACCTAAATATTTGACAAAACATTCCTTTGTTTCAATAACATTTTTTCTGTATACCTTTTTCTACATAACAATCTCAGAACAATAACAATGTTCATTATCTAACATTTTACTTTTTAATAATAATAGTCAATGTTCTAAATCAACTATCAGCAAGGCCACTTGATGTTGCCCTGGCATAATCTAACATTCATTTTTGTATTTTCTTCGTAACAACATGTTTTTCATTGAAACTACCATAAAATGACTGTTTTCGATTATAATTATATGCTCTTCCCTTAAGTTGTATATGTTACCTAGCATTTTAAATATAGGAAAGCGTTTATGGTAAAAAAAGAAAAAAAGAAAAAGAAAGAACAAAACACGGAGCCTTCCGGTGGTTTGCATAACTTGCTCGTAATATGCTGACGATAACGTGATCCATATTCTACATGGGTAACTTTTTTTTTTATCATAACTAACTTTTTACATTTTAAACAGATGAGACCATCCTTCAACATGTGTTTAAAAATGCTCATTTTTATTTACGAATTTCTATTCAAGGGACAGGCCACTTTTATTGAGTTCACAATGCTTTGTTTAATTCAGACCAGTCCACCAACGAAGAACGTTTTGAATTAATTATTATTTGATCTTAGTAAAAGCCGTTCAAGGTTATGTGAATGTCTGCATATGAATGTGTGTGTGGGGGGGAGTACTTATGAATAAGTACTCCCCCCCCACACACACATTCATATGCAGACATTCGAATCGAATCGAATGTTTATACACATTTATGAAAGTATAAATATATTAGCAGGAAAACACAGCGTTGCTCGGGATTAAATGAGGATCACTGCTATGTACTTTTTCATTATGCACATAGCATGATATTACTTTCTTTTTTTTACTACCCCCTCTTCCCGCGTCCCATTTCATCCCCTCATATAGTCAGAAGAAGTTGAAATGTTGGAAAACATCGTCTGCCCTGGAAAATTTTATATATACTATATAAATTTCATCAAAATAGGATATATTCAAAGTTTTACAGGAGATTCAGTCCCCCATAGCTCTCTTAGATGAGGAGGACAGTTAGAAATTCGTGGCCACTTCCATTGTCTTTTCTAGAAAATTTTATGCATATAATCTCAAATTCATAAAAGTAGGATATATTTGAGTTTTGAAGTTAAGGAATTTATGGCCCTATAACTCCCTTAGTGGCTCACCTAGAGATTTGGGAACACTTCCATTGTCTTCCAGAAAATTTTTATGTATTTGATATAAATTTCATCAAAATAGGATATATGCAAAGATGTAAAGGAGGTTCGTCCCTTACGGTTCCCTTAAATTAGGGGAGCATTTAGAGTCTTAGGACCACTTCCACTGTCTTCCCCCAAAAAAGTTTTATGCATATAATTTAAAATTCATAAAAGTATGATATATTTGAAATTATAAGGGAGTTATACCCTCATAGCTTCCTCAGTAGTCTACCTAGAAAATCGGAAACACTTTTATTATTCTCTTTGGTATATTTTATAGAAGAATACACTTTTAGATTGTATGTTCATTCTTTAACCTTTCTTTCTATAGGGAGCACACAAACATAAGCACAGACAGTGAGCTGTATGTATATAGACTAGACCCTCGGTTCTAAACAGTTCGTCTATTGCAGTAGTTCCCAACATTTTAAATATGGCATCCGATTTTAGAACAAGCAATGAAGAAGCGACCCCAATACTTAAAATATCTTATATATACATTCATATTTTTGTACAACAGCTGCCATGTATTGCAATCATTGAATTATAGATTATTTATTCGTGAAGTAACTATACATACCATAAATTCATTATTAATTTCAAATTTATTCATAAAAAATTCCAAAGCTGATACAAAAATGAATTAATCGCAAATCAATTAAAAATTATTCGAACACACAAATTTCCACTCATTCCCTTATGTAAAGTATGTATATAAGCTGACCTTAATAAGACCGATGGTATTGCAGTTTTTTTTTAGATAGCAATTATATGCTGGGTTCCGTTGTAAATATGACACACCTCAAGTTGTCTTCCCCATTTAATTGATTGCGTTACTTGTTTTTAAGGATGAAAAGTTGGGAGAATTCTGTTTCATATCATTGGTTGGGAACGGCGATAAATTCCTAATTGTAATTTCTGATATTACTGAGAATTTTTGGAAACTTCTTGCACAAAATTCTTATAGTTGCAGTTTATCAATATGTTTAGCGCCATGTTTTATCTCATATCGATATTTGCCCCAAAATCAATTGACGACCTCATGGCATTGGTGTCGCGACCCCATTTGGGGTCACAATCCACTGATTGGAAACACTGATCGAGTGTGTGTAATATATGTGGATGACTATAATGCTCCCTATCTTAGGTTGAGCATATTGGGAAGTGATATAAAAATTACCATTAGGGTATGAAGCGATGCTCTTTGTGTAAACAAATTGAGCTTAGGTACTCAACTCAAGCCAGGATCGAAACCCGATTGCCTAAATGACAGTCCGAGCTTCTAACATTGCACTATACGGCTGCTGCTATGCAGGCAGTGAATTAACAATGTTTTGACATTGTTCAAAGTACCTAAGCTCAATTTGTTTACACAAAGAGCATCGTCTAGTCCCACTGATTAGTTGTGAAACAGCGAAACAGTACTGTATGTGGATGATAATATATATATATATATATACTAGCTGTACCCTGCCACGCGTTGCTGTGGCTCAAATTGGCGCAATAGAAAAAGTTCCAAAATGAGAAAAAGCATGTTTCTTATAGGTGTAATTTTCCATTTTGCATGGGTACATAGTTTTTGTTGTTCCATTTTCTTAGCTGATATAGAGATTTTCTGGTTTGGTGACTCTTGAATACGTAACATAAATTGTCCATGTGGAAAAACAGTCAGTGTGTAACTGTACGATCCACAATTGTAAAGATTGTTCCCTGTGCTTTGTTGATGGTTATTGCAAATGACAATAAAATTGGAAAGTGCAATTTCCTAAAGTGTAATGATGTATCCGGTGGAATCATAGAAATGCATGGAATGAAGATATATTCATCTGTGAAAGGTCCTGTTAAGATTGTTGTTTCTATGATATTGTTTGTTAATTTTTTTACAGCAAGCTATGTGCCATTGCAAAGCTTGGATTGGTTTATATTTCACAACATGATAATTAGTACACCAAATTTCAGTTGCAATACATGCGGTGGCATCCCTGGCAAATGTAGCTGTTGGATAATTAACCACTTTATCTGCTTTCACAACAGTGTCGATGGATTTGTATTTGACTACTTCACTTGGAATTTTACATTGAATAATAGCGTTAAGTTCATGGGCATCTTTGTATTGACCTGCAAGAATAGCTCGTTCACTCAGTCAAGTGGAATTCTTATAATTTGAATATCTGCAAAAATCTTTAAACTAACTATTCTTTTGATGAAATAAAATTACAGAAGTTAAAAGTCAAAGAAATTTGCCCTTAACTCTGATCAGCTGGCACTTTTTCGTACCCAATTTCCCACAAGTGATGCAAAAGTTTTTGTGCGGATCGAACAGTCTGCAACTGGATATGTTTATTTTGAGTTAAGTTTAATGTCTTCACATGGAACAAAAAAGTAGAGTATTTGAGGCAAGCATTTATTTCATCTGCTGGTGTTGATTGAAGAATAACAGGTAACATTTGTCTGAAATCTCCTGCAAGCAATATTACTGCATTCCCAAATGGTCTGACATTGCCACGCAAATCTTGCCAGGATCGACCAAGAGCCTCAAGTGATTTTTTGCGTACCATTGTGCATTCATCCTAAACAATAAGTTTGCATTTCTGCAATATTTTTCCCCATATTGGATGTTTTGGAGATGTCGAACATGAGATTTTTGAAAAATTGAATGTTTTAAAGTAGAATAAATAATTCTTCTACTTGGCAGCAAGGTCGCAGGTATTCCTCATGCAGCAAGGGCTAAGGCTATGTCATTTTGTTATCAAATGGCTGCCAAAATCAATTTAATTAGAAATGTTTTACCAGTTACTTCTGGTGCTGTTCAAGGTAGCAGTAATTTCCAAATAACTTCTATTCTCACAGTCAGTAAATTAGGTGACTAAAATAGGATTTATCCATGTTTTGACAATGCCTTATTCACTGTAATTAATTTAGGAGACTAAAATAGGATGAGGGATTAGAGATGGACAGACAAAGACGAAGATATATAGATAGAAAAGAGAAAGTGAGAGGAAAATAGCGAAAGAGAAGGAGATAGAGAGATAAAGGGATTGATAGATAAACAGAGAGAGGGGGAGAGTTAGAAACAGAGAGGGATGAGACAGAGGAAAGGAGAGAGATAGAGGGAGTTAGAGAGAGAAAGGGGCTCAAAGAGAGATGGAGAGGGTGATATAGAGAGAAAGATTGAGAGAGGGAAAGGGAGAGATGGATAGAGAGAGATATCAAGAGAGGAAGAGAGAGGGGAGAGAAACAGAAGGTGAACTACACTTCACCATTTTTTTCCTCGTTCAGTAGAGAAGAAATCTTTTGAGACTGAGGCAATTTTAATGTTTTGTTATTACCCAGAGTACCCCTTTTTTTTCGTGGGGGGGGGGGAGAGGGGCTAGATTTTCCTCACAGTAGAAACCGACCGGGTTATCTGTACTTTCACTTAACAAATTAATAAAAGAAAAAGATATTGTAAAATTGGAATTTAACATGAAAATACTATTTTAAAAAATAGTACGATAACATAAGTGCATAAGTGCTACTTTAGGTACTCCTTGGGCGTTGAGTTCCATGGCGACCAGTATAATTATTTAATGGTCGCTCCCTTAGCCCCCCCCCCTAGTCAAGGCTAATGCATGCGCATGTAACATTTTTTTATTTACTGACGTTGGCTTAGTAACTAAACGATAATTTCGTAACCCTTAAACGCATGCCGGAAGATTTAAATTGGTTCATTATTGTTGTAATGAAAAAAAAAAAAAAGTTTCATTCAACACAAAACCAAAAACACATATTAATGATAAATGATTTATTATTCTATTCATTGAAATTTACTAATTTTTAAATAAAAAAAAGTAAAAAAATAAATTAATAAAAAAATAGTTGCTTATGTGCGCATAAAAAACTTGTTTTTTTTTTTTAGATTAGGTCCACCTTATAATCACCCCCAACCTCCTCATCTTAAGAACAGCTTCCGGAAAACACCACTTTTGGAGGGGGGGTATTTGCAAAATTTAACTGATATTTGTTGTCAGCATACCCACCCGAAAATACTATTAAAAAAAAAAAGGAGGGGTCAGTGCCCGTGGCAGAGAAATAGATTTATTTATCAATAAAAGTTGTGGAGAAGTAAATTTATTTATCAATAAAAGTCGTCATTTTAAAAAGAAAATTGTGGAGGTGGAAAAAATTATCCCGAAGTTTATTACAAAAACGTTTTGTTTTCGCACTATTCAACAATTTGTACATCTGCGCATGTAAATTAAAAAAAATATTTGTAAAAGTGAAAAGTTATCAGTAAATAATTTAGTCTTTTTTTTTAATTTGTTTATTTATTTATTTTTTTTATATTAGGTCCACCTCCACAAATGTTAAGAACGGCTTTCTGAATAAACACCCTCAACCTCTCCATGTTAACAACGGATTTCGGAATAAACACCATCGGGGGGGGGGAGATATCTACAAAATTTAACTGATAAAAGTCGTCATTTAAAAAGAAATTTAAAATCAAATGTTTGTAAAAGTGAGAAATTATTAATAAATGTTTAACATTTTTCAGTGCTAAGGCAGAGAGTGATCCACGCTATTTTTTAAATCGTATTTCCACGTTTAATTAAAGTTTTATGATATGTTTTTTTTTATTCAATTGCAAGGTTAAAGTACAGAATAGGTACAAAAAAAACACCCTCCCCATGTTAAGAATGGCTTTTTAAATAGTAACGTTATTATTTCAATATGGATCACTCTCTGCATGAGTACCCATTTTTCTTTTAATATTCATAAAAAGTAAAACTTTTTTTCAAAATAAATAAATGTTTGTAAATGTGACAAATAATCGTTTAGTTACGGCAACGTCAGTAAATAAAAGATGTTACGTGCAGGACTGCAGGATGGGGTGGGGGACTAAGGAAGCGACTATTATTTTTTTTCTGCTGGTCGCCATGGAACTCAACGCCCAAGGAGTACCAAAATGTAATTTTTTTTGTCAAATGAATAAATTTCAAGCAATTTTGCAATAAATAATAGATAGCAACTTCGTTAGTTTTACGACTCGCCCCAGCATATCATAAACTTTCCCATGTTAAAACGGCTTTCGGAATGAACACCCCAACCTCCCCATATTAAGAACGGCTTTCGAGGTTTATGGAAGGGCGTGTTTTTTTTGTTTTTTTTAATATGGGGATGTTAGGGTGTTTATAATACGTTGAGGCATGTCGTAAAAATGAAACAGTTTAGAAAAAGTTAAAACAAACTTTTTTATGTAAACAATGCCGTGAAAAGAAACTAAACAATTAAAACGTAATGTTTCATGAGTGAAAAGCCTTAACATAAATAAAGGAATTTAAAATTAAAAAATTTGTAAGTACATAAATAAATTTACATTTTTAAAATATGGGATTATTTATTTATTTATTTATTTTTTGTGCTAATGCAGAGTGATCCGCGCTATTTTTTTAAAATCGTATTTCCACATTTAATTAAAGTTTTATGATATGTTTTTATTCAATTGTAAGGTTAAAGTACAGAATAGGTACAAAACACCCTCCCTTCCCCATGTTAAGAATGGCTTTCTAAATAATGTTAATGATTCAGTACTGTTCCTTGTCTGCTTAAGTTTAACTTTTGTTTATTAAATTGTTAGGTGAAAGTCCAGAATAGTTACAAAACACCCCTATCCCCATGTTAAGAATGGCTTTCTAAATAATAACGTCATTATTTCAGCGGGGTAGCTTCTCTGCATAAGTATCATGTTTTGTTTTTAAATTGTTAGGTGAAAGGACAGAATTGTTACAAAATACCATCCCCATGTTAAGAATGTCTTTCTAAATAACATTATTTCAGCACGGTATTTTCTATGCATACTTACTATCTATTTTTGTTTATTAAATTGTTAGGTGAAAGCATAGAATAGATGCAAAACTCCCTCCCCATGTTAAGAATAGCTTTCTAAATAACGGTATTATTTCAGCACGGTACCTTCTCTGCATAAGTACTATCTTTTGTTTATTAAATTTTTAGGTGAAAATATAAAATAATTACAGAACACTCTCCCTTTCCCATGTTAAGAATGGCTTTCTTAATAGCGTTATTTTGGCACGGTACCTTCTCTGCATAAGTACCATCTTTTGTTTATTAAATTGTTAGGTGAAAGTATAGAATAGTAACAAAACGTCCTCCCCATGTTAAGAATGGCTTTCTAAATAACGTTATTATTCTATTATTATGGTACTTTCTCTGCATAAGTACCATGTTTTGTTTATTAAATTGTTAGGTGAAAGTACAGTACTCATGCAGAGAGTGATCCTTGTTGAAATAATAACGTTATTATTTAAAAAGCCATTCTTAACATGGGGAGGGGAGGGTGTTTTGTACCTAATCTGTATTTTAACCTTACAATTGAATAAAAAAACATATAATAAAACTTTAATTAAACCTGGAAATACGATTTAAAAAATAGCGCAGACCACTCTTTGCATTAGCACCAAATATTATTTAAGCAAGTTACCAATCTGTAAAAAAAAAACTGTACTTTTACCAACCAATCTTATATCGAAAAACAAAAAAATTTTTTAAAAAACTCAAAAAGCAAACGACAAACTTTTTTTTTGCCTTATATAATAAAGAAAAAATGTTTAAATTAAAAAATTTGGAAGATAAATAAATGAATTATGTTTTTTTTGTTTTTTTTTTACTTATCGAGTAAACAGAAAATGAAATCTACTTCGTTTCGTGAATTCGTGCATGTGAAATGAATCGAACCGGAAGTTCAGTTTTATCAACAAAACAGCTTCGCACTAACGGTTACGAAAATATATTTATTTTATTTAATATTTTAATAATTTGCAAGGTAAATTTATTTTAATAACATAAAAACATCCCTCGACTCTAAAGATGGGTTGTCTGAAAATTTCAAATAAATTGGTAACGTAGAAATATGGTTTTATTCGCTTATAATGAACCAAGAATTACATTTTTATATATATAGATATTCCAAGTAAAAAGGATACAGGAAATAAAACTCATGAATCAAAACGAGGTTATTAAGAGTGCTCAATAAAAAAGAGCAAAATATAATATTTTTATTTATGTAGACATATTATATAGTCGCTACACTGAACATGCTGATGTTTTGGACAAATTGGATTGCAAGAAACTAAAAGTCACTCGTCAGCCGACGTAATAAAGTTTATTTGACACCGAAGGCATCTGGTTCAAAAATGGAAGAAGTGAAATATTTTTTTTTCTTCATAAAAATAAAATATTAAAACGCTAAAATTTAAGTGGGAGGGGTGACATTAAGTGATATTTTTAGACTCAAAATAGAAGGCGGAAAAAAATATTTCACTTCTTCCATTTTTGAATCAGATGCCTTCGGTGTCAAATAAACTTTAAAATATACGCATACATTACACGTTTATTTTATCTATTTTACGGTAATCTGAAAAGTAATTAAAAACAACACCTCTATGGTTAAATATTTAGAGATTTTAAAAGATTCGGAATCGGTAACTGTATCGGAAACAGGAATTTAAAGCAGGTAATTGTGTCAGAATCAGGAAAAACATTGGCATCGTTCTATCACTAATATAAATAAAGTTTTGTCTATTTCTAACTGACCAAGTTTTAATCATAAAGTCCAACAGTCATGACTTTCTAATAGCCTGTCTGTAATAAGCACATTTAGAAACGCGCACACGCACAAACACACACACACACAAACCCATAAACTGGATGTATGTTTTACTTTGCAATTCTATATCTTCTATAAGCGAGAGTGATATCTAGTGAATAAAATCCGTTCGAATGTATAGATAAAATAAAATGGAAAAAGGGGTAAAGCAAATATCATGTAGAAATCAACAATAGGTATTAGACATCAATTAATAAATATTTCACAAATTTCAGTTTTTTTTTTTTTAGAAAAAGGATTTGAAGAGGGGGGTGGGGTCATATTATGGGTACAACCTCCAATTTGAAAATTCAAATATTTCAAATTCACAATCCTTTTTACAATCAGTCTATGGCTGATTTTTCCACCAATTTCAGTCAACAATTTCCAACAGTTTTTTTTTTTTGTTCTAAAATCGTCATTCAATGAGAAACACATTTGGATATGACGTGCAAAATTATCAATACCTAACACATTCCACTGTAGACAAATGATTCTGATTTCAGTTCTGGTAATGCTTTTCAGTTCAAAAATAGTTTGACAATTGTTTTCATAGACTTTTTTTTTTCAGATAATCCCACAGATAAAATCTGATGAATCCAATAAATGTGATACCTATTTAGGATCACACCTTTTACTGATGCAACAATCACCAAAGTGCCCCCCCAATCATTGAGCAACGATTAAAAAAAAGACTAGTGCACAATTCATAACTGAAACTTATTGGACAGATCAGGCATAGATCGAAGTTTATTTGTAATTCACTATCCTTTCTGCAATCCAATCATATTTGGTACAAATAAACTTCCATTAACACCTAACATGTCCACCAAGTTTCAGTCAAGAATGTCCAACAGTCTTTATTCTATCGGCGTTCAATGATAAGTACACCTGAATATGACATGCAAAATAGTTAATAATTATTTTCACATTGACATGATTTTGGTCATGAATGCCCTATAGAGTTTTTTTTTTTTTACATAGGAATCACCACTTATCAAGACCCAGATGCCACTCGAGGATAAGGGTTAAAGAGTGTACAGTAGTCAATGGGACAATATCATAGTCATCGTTAGTAGTGGAAATTTGGTAAATTGAATTACGTAAGGGGAACGACTCATCAAGAACTTAAACATTTTAGGGATCGTTTTATAAACATTATTTTTTCAGACAATCCCAGAGTTAAATAGCTGGGTGTTAAAGTTCGATGAGTGTAAAACAGGAGTATACCTCTACTGATGAGACGATCACCAAAATGTCACCACATATCACTGAATGGTGATAAAGCAAAGACTGTTGAAATTTCATAACTGAAACTTGGTAGACAAGTCAGACATAAACTCAAGTTTCTTTGTATGAAATAATGGTTCGATTGCAGAAAGAAGTGTGAATTTTGTTAACGGATTCATGGGCGGCATTTTATTCGGGTCACCATGCATGCTGACATGAATCTACTTACAATGTCAAAGAGGTGTTTTCAACGGTGAAGATCGCTGCATCGTCCGTTTCTTCAAGTTGGGCTTTGTAACTGACCCACACAAAACGGTCTAAAAGACTTTGGCATCGCATAATATTGTTGGAGCGCTTACATTTCTCAGCATTTTCCAGCGTTTCAAAATAACCTTCCTGGTCATACTACAAAAGAAAACAAGCCAAGAAAATCAGTCGACGAAACAGGTGGAAGGTCACATTGTTTCAACTTCTTCCTCAGCTCTCACACAAATATATTTGAGATTTGAAGAGACTGTGTGATATCTGAACTTTCATCGCTTGTATCTAACAAACATTTTCAATAAATATAAGGTGCTTTTGCATTGATTGCATAGACAGCATAATCAGGTTTGACTCACAAATTCTCATTAAATCATTAAAGTTAAGCAACATTGAGCCTGGTCAGTACCAGATAGGTAACTGTCTATAATATAAATCTCACCTGTCTGTTTAAATGTATGTATATATGAATGTATGTTTGTATGTCTCGCAAAACCTTTCGAGAGAGGCGACACATTTTCATGAGGTTAGTATCATTTTGAAGCTCAACCCTTCGGACGACAAATATCAAAAAATTGGCCAAAAACATTAATTTCTTCACCCCCAACTGGGCACTTTTCTACAGGGAGGGGTCGTTTTTTTTTCCGATATTTTTGAAAGTCATCCCCTCTTTTCGATTGTCTAGCCTTAATTTAAACCTACGTCACTTTCGGTTTGATGATTAGTGCAGCAGCTAACGCGTCATGTTTTTTTTTTTCACTTTCTTTTCATCCTTCGTAGTACAGGTTCAAGCCTGCCTGCCTGGTACAACTTTTTGTTTTGCTCAACACACACCTACAATCACCCTAGCAATGCCAGGCACCCAGGTTAGTTTGGGAATAAGAAGCGCTGTTATAGGAGGATGTCGACACTTCCAGCAGCTTCTACATCCCACATAACCTCTAGCTGTCTCGACCTGCCCTGCAGTTGGACCAGACTGGTTGCGATGAGAGAATAGGGTTGGCTCTAATTCTGAAGGCAAGCAGTTTGAGGAAAGAAGTATTGTACTTTTTGGGGGTTTGTTGGAGTTACTTACATTGAGAGGGCACAAGTTCGTCAGAGCCCATTTCATTAAAATACTTGTAAAGCAAGCACAGTGGCACAACATAGCAGTGATGGGGCAGGAGATGGAGCTTGGTAAACAGTGTGGGATCTGCTAAATTAGAGTGTTTTTTTTTTGTTTGTTTTTTTTTTTTTACTCTATTCAACCGGGAGAGACTAATGGACGGCATACCAGCCCAGATGTGACAACAATATTCCATGCATAGATAAATTGTGGCTTGTAGAGATATAGGATACTGGTATAAGTGTCAAATTTTCTAGCCTGTTAGAAGGAGACTACCGTCTTTTTATTAAGTGCTACCTTACATGTTTCATATGTTCAGTTTTATTTTGGACTTTGGCACACCCTGACACCATGATCAGACTCCCAGAACAGCCCAACAGAAATGAAAGTAATATTTACTTATACCGTTATTCATGCATATTCTTTATTTTCTGACCCCAGTAACGCATGTCTTTATCCATTATATTGGAACTTTAAAGCATTCTCTCTTAAGTATCAAATCTGTTGCCAAGGCCGCTGGAAAAATGGTGGGATCTTTCTATCGATCCAGTAGATATCTCACTGCTGATGCAATTCTCTATTTATATAAGAGCCAGGTACGTCCAAGGATGGAATACTGTTGCCACATCTGGGCAGGAGCTGCTAGAAAGGACTTGTCCTGCCTTGATAGAGTTCAAAATAGACTTTGTAGCCTCGTAGGAGATGTCCTTTTCTCTTCCTTGCAACCTCTATCTCACAGAAGAGATGTTGCAAGTTTGTCTCTGATGTATCGTTATTTTCATAGAAAGTGTTCGACTGAGCTTCAATCTATGGTCCCCCCTCGCAAAACTTTCACAAGAAACACTCGTCTAGCTGTAAACACTATCAATAATTCCCCCCACTCTTTATCTGTGCCTAAACCTAAACGTAGATTCCATGAACAAAGCTTTTTTATTAGAACTGCACGCCTGTGGAATTGTCTTCCGTTTTCCTGCTTTCCGGCTGACTACAATATGGTTGTGTTCAAGTCTAACGTAAATAAGTTCTTGATGAGCCGTTCCATATAAGTTATCAAATTTAACAAATTTTCATTACTAATGATTATTATATTGTCCAATTTCTACTGTACACTCTTTAACCCTTATCCTTGAGTGGCCTATTGGCCTTGATAATGTGGTGATACCTATGAAAAAAAAAAAAAAAGAAAAAGTCCAATGTGAACAAGTTCTAATTGAATCGTCCCCCTAAGTAATCCAAGTTACAAAATTCCCACTGTTTACTATGCTAAAATCACAATGACTAATGTATACCTATTAACCCTTATCCTTGAGTGGCCTCTGGGCCTTGATAAGTGGTGACACCCATGTAAAAAAAAAAAAAAAAAAAAAGTACTTTTGTCTGTTCTCTCTCTGGATATACTATCATATTAAGTACTATTATCTTTTATTCCCTGTCTATGTTTGTCGGACCATGTCTGCATGTCTTTCAAAACTCTTATGCAGTGTCTGTCAGGAACTTTCTAGTTGAAGTCAGAGAAATTTCCAGAGCACCACAACTAACACAAACATTTCATATTCTCACGGGAAGCCATAATATAACAGAAGGATGAAGGTTCTCATCCGCCTGAGTTAAGTAAAACATCAAAAAGAGAAGCACACTGTAGAGTAAAGGTGTTACCAGCATCTGTTGTTCCACAAAAATGGGCATGAACAGTCAAGGAGGATAGAAAGACTGAGGAGGAAGTATTAGATAATAATAATTTTGATAGAGGGGCTTGAGTGACATTCAAAAGGTCAGAGGTGACTTAAAAACAGAAGTTGAGGAGAAGACCACACACCTTCCGGCTAAAGGGATCTTGGTCCCTTTCTGGTTGATAACTGAAGCAAAGGAACATAAAACAAACATTACGATTCTCAAGGAGCCACAGCAAGGATGGTGACAGTCATGTAACAATATAGCTAAGTATAGCAAGACAGACGAGCTAAGAAGGGCGTTCTATGATATAAGTAATGCCTCTGACTCACTTCCAGTCATCTGACCTAGCTAAATTTTTGCATGTGCGATGATGGATTATGTGGCAAATTACCACACTGAACTAATTGTGGGTTCTGATTTATAGTTATTTCAACTAAGTCGAGTGTGAAATGGAGCCTGTTGAGTGTCACGCAGTGATCAGGTTTTTGTATTTAAATGGATGCACAGCACAGGAGACTTTTGGTGAAATGAAATAAACATATGGTAATGATCTCACATCATATGACCTTGTAAAACACTGGCATCGTAAATTCAAATATGGCTGAAAATCTGTTGGAACAGTTCTCAGACTTGATTGACCCTCTTCTGCCACTGATGAGGCATATATAAGTCAAGTTGAGGCTGCCATTTTAGAAGATCAACGTGTGACTACTCGCCAAATAACCCAAGCGGTAAAAATTAGTACCAGGTCTGTGGGAACTATCAATCCTGACCATTTACAAATGAAGGTGTCTACCAGATGGATTCTCAGATCAGTGACACCTTTCCAGAAGCAAAAACATTTCAAGTGCTTGAGAAAGAATTTGGAGATTTGGAGATATGCTAAGATGATTCAACATTTTTCAAAAGATTGATTGCACAAAATAAAACTAGAGACGAAAGCCCATTCAATATAGTGGAAGCACTTAGACTCAATATCTCCAAATAAGGCAAGGGTGCAATCCCCCACATAATGCTCAGTCTTCTGGGACCAGGATGGAGTAGTGATGAACAATTTCCTAGCAACAGGTACCACAATTACAGAAGCATATTATGCTTTAAAATTGAGGAAATTAAGAGAAGCTATCAAAATCAAGAGGCAGGGCATGATCAGCAAAGGTATTCTCTTCCTGCGAGACAATGCTCTGGTCCACAACGTGCATGTCACCAGATCAAATGCATGGATGGGTGGCTATGAAATTCTCCCCACGGTCTACACTATCCTGCCCTTGCATCCTCTGATTTCACCTCTTTCCAGCCATTAAGTTTTTTTTTTTTTTTTTTTTTTAAAAGAAAACGTTTCCCAAATGATTCCGCCTTGATTTCCGGAACCATCTTATGGGTGGAGGACCAGCCTTGGGTGTTCTACAAAAACCTTCTCCAGAGCTGCATTAAACGATGGGAGAAATGTGTAACTTTGGGTGGTTCCTATGTAGAGAAAGACTAATAACTGTCCCAACTTTTGTTGCTCTACTGCTATGAGTCAGGATCATTACTAGGGCTAGAACAACAGCATATTCTTTTCATTGTTTTGACTCTTGAGTGTGTATCTGTTAATATCTGTGGAACTCTGTTCCATTTTCCTGCTTTCTAACTGACTACAATATGGTTGTCTTCAAGTCCAACGTGAACAAATTCTTGATGAGCCATTCCCTTAAGTAATCCAATTTACCAGATTTCCACTACTAACGATGACTGACATTTCCCCTTGACTACTGTACACTCATTAACCCTTATCCTCGAGTGGCCTTGGGGCCTTGATAAGTGGTAACTTCTTTGTAAAAAAAATGCTTTTATATAGAGTGGTGTGGTTCTCGGTTGATTAATTGTGTCTGTGTCGGATATATACTCAAGAGTCATGACAATGAAAAGAATATGCTGTTGTCATAGCCCTAGTCATCACTTACTGAACATCCCTCGTATTTTCATTGGTTAATAATTCTTATGTTCACACCTACATGTGTGTTTCTTTTATTTTGGAACCTCACACATGTCAGACAACAATTTTGTATGTATGTTTGTATGTTTTTATGGTTCCTATGTAGAGAAAGTCTAATAACTGTGCTAATTTTGGTTGCTCTACTGCTATGAGAAGTAGGTCAGGGGATTATTTATTGAACGCCCCCCCCCTATCTGCCTGTCTGTGTCTCTCTCTCTCTCTCACACACACACATGCATACAAAGTTTTCTATTCCTGTTTATTTAATAATCCTTTAAAAAACAAACAACAAATATTGGTTTGGTTTTTATCAACAAAGAAAGAGGAGGCCTGTCATAATGACGATGATGATAACGATGGTGACAATGACGATAATGATGATGATAAAAGCAATGAAGAACAAATAGTTTGACGATGAAAGGATCCACACATGTGCAATTATCACCAACCTGGATTAACAAGGAAACTAATATTTTGTATTTTGTGTGCCAATGTGTGCTATATTTTGATTTTGTGTGCCATTGTGTGCTATATTTTGATTTTGTGTGCCATTGCATGCTATATTTTGATTTTGTGTGCCAATGTGTGCTATATTTTGATTTTGTGTGCCATTGTGTGCTATATTTTGATTTTGTGTGCCATTATGTGCTATATTTTGATTTTGTGTGCCATTGTGTGCTATATTTTGATATTGTAGGTCATTGTGTGCTGTATTTTGAATTTGTGTGCTATTGACACTATTTAACTGTATGGCAATTATTTTCGAACAAGCTACATTCAATTTGAATGCAACCATAAATAATCTTACTAAATCAAATTCAACAAATGTCGAACACTCACATTAAACTTAACAGCTTTTGAAAGAGCTGTTGAAACTTTAAGCTCCTCTGAGCTAGTGTTGGGTGAGAATATTCGTAACTCATCAAATGGGTCATTTTTTGGTTCCTCTTTATCATTTTCCAAAGGCAAACTGATGTTGTCATCATTATCATCATTTTTGATTGCAATTGGCTTTTTGTTGGTTGTTATTTCTGTTGACGGCTGGATAACTTTAGACGGCTTTTTCGTTTTTCCAGAAACAGATGACACAAGACCTGCCCAGAAGTTGGAAGCTTCTGTCATAGAAGGCTTCTGGAAACTGTGTTGTAAGACTGGGAAGAACTGGTGCACGTTCACATTTTCTTTTTCAATCCTTGCAATTATGGCTTTGGATTTTTGGACTTGCTCAGATTCTTCCATCTACGAAACCTGAAGTGATAACAATAAGAATAAAAACGGTAAGCAATTAACATAAATGTTATACTCTGTCCATGATGCGAATGCTTCACAGAAACATGCAAACCTCGGGCAGCTAGCATAAACTCTTATCGACAATCAAAACTCTGAGGCATGGCATATTTTAGACACATTGATCATCAACGAAGGTGAAACTGAAAAAGAAGTGAAAACATTGGTTCGGAAACACAACAATACAAAGTGAAGACAAAACAGAGATGAAAAGTTTACTAACATCGAAAGAACGTTATAAGAATAAAATTACAGAATAGAAAATATTTTGAGCATAACGATAAAGCCAGAAAAGAAAAACTAAAAGGAAGTGAAAACATTGTTTCAGAAATCGTTGTTGTCGTCGGTATGCATTCATGTCCGAATATCATAGATCCCAAGTTCAATACAGAAAAGAAGCAGAAGAGAAAGTTTTATGAATTTTGTAAGAATTTTTAGTCATTATCGGGATGGTGAGTTCTTTTGTGGCCGGAAAAAACAATTTGGGCTCTGAATAATCAGGGGCATTGGTCACATTGTATTGTGGGGGGTGGTTGCGGTTGGTTGGCGGTTATTAGATTGGCTCTTCTATTTTCTTCAGATTGGCTTGTACTCATTTTGATTCTGTTCCTTCATTCATATTTGTTGTCCAATGAGGCTTCAAAGTTGTTTGGATCTATATTGGCCTCACCTAGCGATTTCTTCAGCTGGTCTTTGAATTTAAGTGGCGGGCAGCCTCGGGGTCTATTTCTTGCATTTAGTTGACTGAAGAGCACTTGTTTCGGCAGTCTAGTGTCCTCCATATGAGCCGCATGACCAGGCCATCTCAGCTGGTGTTTCATGCTCAAGGCCTCGATGCTGATGACGTTAGTTCTCTTGAGGACAGTTTGATGGGCACATAATCATCCCACTTAATCCGCATGACTGCTGTGGAGAAAAGTCAATGCCATAGTTGTCTCCATCCTATTTATATATATATATATATATATATATATATATATATATATGTATATTGGACCATCTACTGTAAAGACCAGAGAGAACTGTTTCAGAAATATTTAACTACAAAATGAAGACAAGACAGAAACGAATTTAGTTTACTAAAATCTAAAAAGAGGCGTTATAAACTTAATGAAATTAAAGAATAGAAAATATTTTGAGCATAAAGATTGAACTAGAAAAGAAAAAATATACAAATTATACCAGATCAGTAAGTTATCAAAGAGGAGAATCATAGGCTAACACGTAGACAAAAGATGAATAAAGTTTGTTAAACAATAGAAACAATACTAAAAAAATAATACTAGAAGTATTTAATTCTATCTTTAAAGAGAAAAAAAACAATATTTCTACCGGCGATGTTTAAGACATTAGGATATTTAAAGAGATAGAAAATTACACCATGAGAGTTGTGAAGAAACAGAAATAAATAAGGAACGAGTACCGATAGCTGCTCGTCAGTATGAGTCTGAAGAAATCGTTATACAAAAAAGGACTGGCAAAGGGAGATAAATACTAGGGAATCTTTTCTATTCTTGACAGAACAAATATTATTTTCATAAATAATACAAAATGTAGCATATGGCAGAAAAGAGTGTTTTGGAGAAAAGCCAATCTTATTATATATTGCGGACTATTATCCTAATCTTTATTAGTTGTTGTTTCACGATGTTTCGGTCAACTATTCTTCTGGCCTTCATCAGGTGGTAACCATGACGTGATAGGAACTCTGAATCTCCTAACTGCATCCTCAGCATTTTCTGCCTTCCATAGTTGTTGTCATCTCACTACATTTTGGCTAATTAATCCTCTGGCCAGCTTTAGGTAGGATTGGAACCATAGAGATTCTCATCTCTATCTACTGCACCATGAGCCCTGAAGGGCAATCAAAGTTGGATTTTTTTTTGTCTTATAAATTTATTTATTGCGGACTATTATCCTCATCTTTATTAGTTGCCGAAACGTTGTGAAACAACATCTAAGAGAAAGATGAGGATGATAGTCTGCAATAAATAAATCAATAAATAACACTCATCTCAATAATGAATTCCAATTAAATAATATATAAATCCAATCTTGTCTAACACTATCTGAAAAACTTGACACTGCTCAAATCATTGCTATATAATTTTCACTGTGCTCATAACATCATCTTATTTTCTTTACTTTTAGTGCTTCTTTTTTGTTTTTTCATTCTGCTTTGTAAAATAGTTAGAAACTGAAAGGTAAGAAAACTCTCTGAATTAATGTCTTATTGTTGTGACCCCAGAAGGATCACTAAGGCAAACACAGACATGGATATGATTAGAAAAGATAAATTGTATTGAAAGAAAACAGAATATACAAAGAGCAGCAGTTGTAGCACATATTACAAAGTACACAGACGACACCGAGAGTCGTACCTTTTGGTCTATTTCTACATTTCGGAAGAGTTCATTTCTTGTGCATAGGTGAGTCCCCACAACATGCATGTACCATACAGGATGGCCCACTAAAAAGTAGCCCAGAGAATGTAGTAGAGAGGATGAACATTCTTTTATTGCTTAAATTACCTGTAGTGTTATAAAAAAGCTGGAAGTGCTCTCTGTTGATATCTATGCATTTCTGGGTATGTTTAGCAACATTTGCAGATACTGCATACAGATCTTTTCTGGTGATTCTCCTGATAACGTTGGTAATGTTCTCCTTTAGTTGGTTTACATTGTGAGGATTATTTGCATAAACTTTTTGTTTTAAAGTCACTCAAAAATAAAAATCACATGATGACAAGTCCGGGGAACGTGGTGGCCATAGCTCTTTGCTTATTGGTCTTTCTTCCATAAACATGTCATAAACTCGTGTCAGTGATCTGTGAGGCATGCAGTGTTATCTTGTTGGAAAAAGAATTGCATTTTTCTTGTGGTGTCAGTTGGTCGTTAAGAGAAAGATTAGAGAGTTTGGGCTACTTTTAAGTGGGCCACCCTGTATAATTACAGAAAACAACACATTACCTTGTGTAAATGACGACGAAGACAAAGGCTTACATAACAATATGAAGACATTTATTTCCAGCTAATGGTGAGAGTTCGATGCCGTTTAGATTTCTACATTTTGTCTTCTCTTTCCCCCTTCACTTCCTGAAGGAGCTCAGGCTAACCCTCTCTTCTTTCAACTGCCAACCTGCCAACTTTCAACTCTAACTTATTTTGAACCCTAACTTAACTGTATATATTGACACTATATTTCTTTGTGACGTCAGAACGTGGCCAATATGTGCTTGTTTTGCACGTGTATTATTGCATATGCTTCCAACACGTTTTCTGGCACAGAAAGAACATTCCTAAATTTCCATTGTTCCATTCTACCTGCTCTAATCTAACTTTGTTGTATAATTATTTCTACTATAATGAACAATTCACTACATTCCTGGAATCACATCTAAATGACAATATCTATTCATTTTTAACTTTTGATCACCGAGTTCGATTCCAGCATTCTCCTTTAATAAATATTATTTTCGATTCCAATTACCTCATTTCTCTAAATACCGGGAGCTATCCACTTCAATATATAATACATATAGTTTAAATTTTATTAAAAGTGGATATACATATTTGAAGTTTTTAGAGGGAGAGTTTGTCCCAATGGATCACTTAGGTGATGGTATGTAGATATATTTGGTGCATAGAGGATAACAGATATTTGGGACCACCTCCGCTGTATTCCTTGGAGAATTTTATATGCATGACATAAATTTCATCAAAATAGGTTAAGTTTGAAGTTCTAAAGAAGATTTATCCTTCATAACTCTCTTAGGTTAGGAGACACTTATTGACTTTCCTAGAAAAATTTGAAACATGATTTAAATTTAATAAAAATAAGATGGAATTTCAAATTTGAAGAGCGTTATGCTCTTTGTGGTACACTTACAGATTCGGGAAACACTTCCATTGTCTTCCTCAGTAAATTTTACATAAAAATACACTTTTAGATTTTATGTAGATTCTCTGAGCTGACTGGTCCACATTTGACCAAATCACTTCACAAGGGTAGCTCTCTACAATGAAATCAATGTCAATGTTGATGACTGCTCTAGCCTTCTAATTCATAGCTGTAGTCATTCTTTTTTCCTGAGATATTGTTAGTGGTTAGACATGGCTAAGGAAGCTTCTTTTTAACTCATTGGTTCATATCCATGAAGGAGATGAATTATCAAATCGAATTCATATTTTAGTAGATTGCTTCCTAAAAAATTTCTTCTTTTGACTAACAATCACCAGAGGAGTAATGGTAGAATTAAAGTGCAATTGAACACGACAGCAAAATTATACATTAATACAACATTTGAAAAAAGAAGGACCCAAACACGGGGTTAGGGTTAGTATTAAGGTTGGTAGGAGTATGGTAAGTGGTAAGATGGCATTAGGCATGCATTTACATATGATTGGTTGATAGCAATATTTTGGCAATATCTACACAAATATTACACAAACACATATACACACCCACATTGACTTTTATAGAGAGATTGGCATTCCGGCATATTCCTTGAGACATTTCATTTTTGGATTAGCTCCCCTGTTTTCTAGATGGGGATAAATGATTTGGCGTCCCCAACGAAACATATTCCAACAGATATTATGTATTATGTAATATTATGTATTATATAATATATATGTAATACTATGTATTATATAATATATAATATGTAATATTATGTATTATATAATATGTAATATTATAATATTATTTATTATTATTTATTATTAACTAGTCTGGGTACCTGGCGTTCCCTGGGTGTTTGTAGGTGTGTGTTGCGCAAAAAAAAAAAAGTGGTAGTAGGCAGACAGGCTCGAACCCGTATCGCGAAAGAGGAAAAGAAAGTGAAAAAAAAAAAAAAAAAAAGTTACACGTTAGCTGTTTTGCCCATCGCCAAGCCGAAAGTGACGTAGGTCTAAATTAAGGCTAGATAATTGAAAAAAGGCGATGATTTTCGAAAATATTAATGAAAAATGTGACCCTGCCTTATAGAAAAGTGGCTAGTTGAGGGTGAAGAAATTAATGTTTTTGGCCAATTTTTCAATATTTGTCGTCACATTCCAGGAGCAATGTTTCTGACAAAGAGGGAAGAATTGCTGTTTTCTTGGTCAGAATCTATTCCATCTAACACTTATCATTGATAAGTTTTGGACCTGAAAGTAATATTTTTGTTTTTAGCTCCTTATATCAAGTGGCTTTATGCCTTGTTTGGAGCGATTTCTATTTTAAAAAAAAAAAAAGAAGAATTTCCATAATAGAATGAAAATATTTAAGACTATTTGAGACAAACAACATATAATTCATATCTAAAAAGGCAGATTGTGAATTTGAGATCATTTTTCAGTTATATAGGTTTTAGCATCTTAAATGCAACTTTCAGTTTGATAACGTGCTGCTATAAAACCATCTGCCCTATTTGGGGAGCTGGATTTCCTCCACATTAAACATATCTCGTGTTACATCATGGTCTCGCAAAGAGTCAGTAAAAACTGTAGTGAAATTGAATGCACAGACTCGGTTAAAGACAACTAATCTAAGGGAAACAACTCTGTATTTATTTTATTTTAACAAATGCACAAGCAACAAACCAAAAGCAATGTGATATATAAAACTGATTTATTAAAGTATGTACACGCGCGGATTACTACTATAAAGATGGTGTCTTTCACTGCATGTTATTTTGTTTTCTCCCAGTTCAAGGGACATTACTCTGTCAAAGCATGTTTCACATACTTTACAAAACACACTTTTTAATATTTTACATTGTTGTGAGTATTAGTGTTTCATAATTAATTTACTAATTAATTTAATGAACCTGAAATAGAAAATATTGAACAAGCATAAATTATGTACAATAACTAACTAAACTGAGCCCGAGTACAAATACACAGATTTATTAAATATACCGACAAATGTAAAGCACATACAACATTTCACAATGACAAAGCAATACAAGCGTTCATTAACTCATCACCTGGGCAATATCTCTAAGATAAAACAGGGATATTCTGCCAATACTGGAATGCACTCAGCATGGGGAATAAGTGTTCTCTACCATGTAAGGTAAAATGTTTTTTTTCACTTCTGTGGATTTAGAAAAGAATTCAGGTTGTCCTCGACGGTCGTACATCTAAACAATATGATATAAATGCGGGAGTACCTCGGAGGTCTATCCTTGGACCTTTATTATTCCTAATATTCATAAATAACCTTTCTGATAAAATTGTATCTGAAATGGACATATTGGCTGATGACACCACACTCTATAACAGGCACGAGGGAAAGCAAATGAACACATATCTAAGGAAATGGCAGAAACACTAGACAAAGACCTCCAATCTGTAGTGGAACGGGGACATAAATGGATGGTGACATTCAATGCTGCCAAGACTAAACTTGTTTCCTACAATAACTACAAGAAACCTTCTCTACCACCAATAGCAATGGTCAAAGACTCTTTATCTGAAAGTACTTCTTTTAAACTTCTCGGCCTAACATTCACAGGGAAAATGAGTTGGAACAGATACACTGAGAGCATTGCTAAGGCCACTACAAAGAATGTGGGCTCTCTCTACCGTGCTAGAAAGCTACTTATGCCTGAAAGTATCATGCACCTCTATAAGGCCACCATTCGCCCATGTATGAAGCATTGTTATCACATTTGGGCTGGTGCACCTGTTACTAGTCTCTCACTCCTGGACAAGATTCAAAAGAGAGTCCCCAACTTGATAGGTCCTGAATTGTCATCTAAGCTTTAGCCTCTGTCCCATTGACAAAATGTTGCATCCCTTTGCTTGTTCTACAAGTATTTTAATGCTGAATGCTCTGACAAACTACAAGCACTTGTACTCCCTCAACATAAATACGCCTGACAAACCCGACAAGCAGCTAAATTCTACCTCTACACAGTAGAGAATCCTAGGTGTAAGAAAGCCTTCTACTTCAATAGTTTCTTCCCCAGAACTGCTAGATTTTAGAACTCTCTTCCGGGATTCTGTTTTCTCGCCTATACTAACGTTCTAAAAAAATCGATAGGGTAGAAAATTATTCATTAAAAAAATAAATAAAAAATAGAATTTGATGAAAACGATCGTAAAACACAGGAGAATTCAAAAGGGAGGTAATTTTCCGTTTTGATTTTAACAAGATGGCGGAAAATTTCCCCCCTGCTAACATGATTAAAGTTGTTTTTTTTAATAATTCAGTAATACTCAGGCAATTTCGACTGCATAATTTAGAAGTTACCATTATAACTTATTAGAATTTACAAAAAAAAAAAACCCCCAAAAACCCCAAACAAACAAAACAAAAACAGTTGAAACTATTGTTTTTTTTTTTAATCTGAAAACTCCATTTATCGATTACAAAATCTCGTTCCAATTCTGTAGAAGTGCCGACTATTTTTATGTAAACTAAATTTATTTTAGTTCGTTTATTTAAAAAGTATTTTAAAGGTAAAAATAACCTGTAATAAAAACAGAATTTCGTTTTCCTTTACGCTGTTGATTTTTTCACATTCCAATAAATCGCTTAATAATAATAATAATAATAATAATAATAATAATAATAATAATAATAATAATAATAATAAATCAAGTTATGCAGGGACGAGAAGCACAGACACATGAAAAGTGATCGCTATGAGATTATTTCATGATGAAAAGGCTAAATAATTATTCATAAAAACAAGTGTTTTTCAGAGTTTTCAACGGCTAGCTGACAGACCCACAACAAACGTCGGGGGACATAGCTTGAAGATAACCAAATAGATATTAAAACCACATCACATCACCTGCAGCGGAAGATTTCGAGTTTTGACGATTTACTTTTTAACCCTCATAATAAAAATTATTAACGTTGCCGGTGGCCGCCATCTTGTTTTCTGCTACCATGGGAACCGTTTACAAACATTTTTTTTTTTTTTAAATGTACAGGGTAGAACGATAAAATTGTCGGCGCTGTACAGAGGGAGACAACTCACTTTTACCAAGAAATTCGTTCATTTATCATCTCATAATTTAGGACGCTCAATGCACCGATATTTTTTTTTTATTAAATCAAAACATTAAGAAAAGAAAGTTGATAACATTAATAATACAAAATGTAGTCTTTACGCTACTATTAAGAGAAAAATCAACGAACAAACGATAGTTTCATAAAATGAAAACATTTAAAAAAGAGGCATATGTTTACTTTGGACGGAAAATTTAGGAGACAGGGGCTCTAACTCTGACCTGACGAAAAATAAATAGCACCGGTATTTTATCATTGCCGTAACCATGGTTACATCCAGTAGTTTCATTTTCGTTTACATGTTTACATGTTAACTTAATGCTAACGAACTCAAGTTAATAAGTATTTTATTTCGCATTTTTAAACAAGGAAAGAATTGTAAATAACTTTCGGTACTTGTTAACTTAATGCTTAACGAAAAATTACTCGAATTAATAAGTATTTTATTTCGTATTTTTTACGATAATAATAACAGTAAGAAAACAGAAAATAAAAACAATAGAATGCTAACAAAAAGGATAAAAAACAAAAAGGTTTTAAAATAAAACTTATTTAAATTTTCAGATGAAATAAAAAACAAAAAAACAAACAGATAAGAAGAAAAGAATTGACTGAAAACAAAAAAGGAAAACGACAGAAGAAAAAAACTATTAAAAAGAAAACTTATTATTTCGACAGTAACACGTGTAATTAAAATCGTACAATAGAATTTAAATTTAATGATAAAATACCGGTGCTATTTATTTTTCGCCCCCCCCCCCCCGAGTTAGGTCAGAGTTAGAGCCCCTGTCTCCTAAATTTTCCGTCTACCACAAAAGAAGCTGCCGCAACCTTTTTTTTTTTTTTTTTAATTTGAAAGTAAATGTTATGATAAGGTTTTTAAAAAAAATAATGAAACTCTTTAATGAAACAACAAATAAAAAAAAGCTGCATTTACAATTCCTCTACAACTATCGTCGCATTTTCGTTTTTTGTAATATGAATAGATGTTGGCGTTGTTAATAGCTTTGTTGCAACAATAAATAAATAAATAAGTCGCTGCAGCTGCAAGAGTGCCAATAAGTCTATTGCTATAGACAACAAATATTGCATCCATGAACAAGTAATCTAAAATATTCGTTTGTAGGTTGCGTTTTTATTATTTTTTCTTGGTTCTTCTTCCTTCATGTATGTCTGTTTAAGTTAAACTTTAAAAAAAAAATCAACAAAAAAAAAAACAAAAAAAAAACATTGTTAATGACCATTTTGGTAAAAAAGTAAAAGTCCATTAATGCCGGCCCACCCACGCCCACGGCCCAGTGGCCCTGGCCCACTACTACGAATTCGGAATAAGAGCGAGCGAGAAAAAATGATAGTAAAGGCAAAAAGTATATGATAATCAAGAAAGAAATAAAAACGCAGCCGACATTAAAAAATACATATTTGATATGTTTTTCTTAAATTCAAAAATTGAATAATCATAGAAAATGAACTCATTTTAAAACAAGAAATTACTTGATTGATACCATCTCTGCGTTCCTTTATTGAAAAGGAATGTTAAAAAAGAAAGCCCCCCCCCCCAAAAAAAAATGCACTCTACATAAAACATATAGGGAGTCTGATTCTCTCTTTAACACGGTAAGTGTGGGAAAAGATGTTATAAATAAAAAAAAACGGATAAAATACTGTTAAAAACTCGCTCAATATATGTTACCGTGACATAGGTTGACATATATTCGGCGGGTTTTTTAATAGTATTTTGTAGCTTTTTTTTTTTTTTTTTATTTATAACACCTTTTTCCAAACTTACGGTGTTAAAGAGAGTGTGAGACGGCAGACGCCATCTTGAATTTTCGAATACATCGGTAAACACTGTATGTTTTTCAATCTGAATAAACATGTTACATTGAATAAAAACACAAAAAATATATCCAGTTTGGCAGAAAAGTAAGTTATCTTGCCTTTGATAACATTTATTTGTTATATATTTGTTTTTTGACAACTTTTTCGAATCTATGTGTACAGTAATACAAACCCCCATCTTGAATTTTCGAATACATCGGTAAACACTGTATGTTTTTCGAGCTGAATAAACATGTTACATTTAATAAAAACACAAAAAATATATCCAGTTTGGCAGAAAAGTAACTTAACTTTGATAACATTTATTTGTTATATATTTGTTTTTTTGACAACTTTTTCGAATCTATGTGTACAGTAATAAAAACCCTATTCTCCCTATTTTTCTTTAAATCTTTCCTTAATATTTTAAATCATCAGGAGGGGGGGGGCAATTCGGATTGTGCATGTTTGTTTACAAATGACACGTGCGCTGGCAGTTAACCGGTGTCGATTTAAAAGTGTTCCTTTTGAGTCTGTCAGCTTAATCATCATACACAACTGAATTTATTCACCATAAACTAAGGGTTATCTTTAAATTAAGCCTCACCGTGTTTACAAAGGTTTTCTGCAGATCTTTCGGCTGAAAAATTAAACTAGATTTGTTTTTAAATGTATTTTTTAAAATAAGCAAACGGACAAAAAAAATCGATTCTACTTACTTTTTTGACTCCCAATGTTTCGTCTGCTAAAATTTTAATCACGTGATTACGGTGTAATATCAATAAAGTAAACCATTAATTCAAGTGCCGCTTGTTATGGATTTAGCTGAATACGATATTAAAAATCACTTTATTGGTACTTATGCACTTATGTTACCAGGCTGGCGGGTGTATTATAACTATTCTGTACTTTCACCTAACAATTTAATGAACAAAAAGATATAAAATTTGAAGGACCGTTTGAACACATTCGGAAAAATAATACAGCAAATTAAAACGGTGGATCCATTTGCTCTTTAGAAAATCAGACAGAACTAAGCGATAAAATTTGGCAACCATTTTGGAAGCGAACGGCACTTTTTAAAATAAAATGTTTATGCTCAAAGAGAAATAACTCCGTATTTTTATGTTTCGATTACTTCCCCTGAATCAATCTTTCATTAAATTCTGCTCTGTGCACTTATTCATCAAAATGGTTTAAGAATCAGCATTTTGCATGACTAGAAACAAAGCATAGTATCTGCGTTTTCTCTGCCGTCAGTTAGCGAATGAGAAATCCTTCTAGACTGATGAATTTTAATATAGAGACCCCCTTTTAGGGTAGCTGGATTTTCTTCAAGATAGATTTAATATCATGTAGCTGGTTGAAGGAGAGAATAGTTCAGTTTACACGTGTTTGTAGCCAGCAGTCGTCGGGACAAGGAGGCTGGTTAAAGAAGAAAAAAAGGGAAAGGTATTCAGTGTGTTGACGTGTTGTCGTGGGTGTGTGTGTGTGTGTGTTGGTGAATTGATGAGAGCAGTTCTGTAACATGATAAACAAAGTCCGTTTGGGTACCACACGTGGAAATAAATGTGAGTTTGAAGAGAGTCATTGTTAGCTTATTGTACTCATGTCTGGCCTGAGGCCAAAGCCCCAGGCTAACGTCTGCTGCCTGGCAGGGTTAGGAAGAAAGAGGAATAAGAGTTTCAGATTTCGCCTTTTATGTACTCAGTCACATGATTGAAAGCTGACTTTTGATTAGACAAGCCAGAGAGAAAATGGATTTCAAATCTCGAGCTGCGAGAATTAGCTCCTGCCTGTGATTGTAGCAAGTTTCGGCTGCTACAGCTACTTCGTCAAGAACAGAACCAACATGACATTCCACAATGCCATCCACTGAGTATTCGCTGAGTTCTCACTGCTGCTTATGGAAAAGGCATGCTCCCAGTTCCAGAGCATTCCACCACATTGAGGTGGTGATTGAGGCTGAAGGTGATTACATTGAATAGATGTTAGCTTTACTACATAATCAATTTACCTGAATTGATTTTTTCAATAAAATTTTTAAAATAAAGCTGTAGTTGTTTTCTTTGGGGCGACACTTTTATCATTCCACCCTGTACCAACCCAAGAACTCTCGTTCATTCTTTGAACATGACCACATCATCAAAGTTTCTATTTTTTTAATTTTTTTTTTATTACATTTTCACCCCAAACAAGGCACATTGCCACTTTGGTGTAGGGGGCTACTATCAGGGGAAACATCTACTGGGGTACTATGTAGGGATTAGGGCAGCGAGATGTTGGTTCACGTTGCACTTGAACTTATGCATGTCAGTACAGTTGGGGAAGCAGTAACCTGGAATGGAATTCCAAAGTCTAGCAGTTCTGGGGAAGAAACTACTGGAGTAGAAAGATCTCTTACATCTAGGGATCTCTACAATGTGGGGGTGGGATTTTGCAGCTTGTCGGGTCTGACGAGGGTGTTCACGTCGTGGGGGCACAAGTGCTTGCAGTTCTTCAGAGCATTCACCATTATAATACTTGTAGAACAGGCAGAGGGATGCAAAGTTTCGACGATGGGACAGAGGCTGAAGCTTAGATGCCAGTTTAGGGCCTATCAGATTTGCGACTCTCTTTTGAACCCTGTCAAGGAGCGAGAGACTAGTAGCCGATGCACCAGCCCAAATATGACAGCAATACTCCATACATGGGCGAATAGTGGCCTTATATAGGTACAGGATACTTTCGAGTGTTAGAAGTTTTCTAGCACGGTAGAGAGAGCCCACCTTCCTTGCAGCGGCCCTGGCAATGCCCTCGATGTAATTGTTCCAACTCATGTTTCCTGTGAACGTTAGGCCAAGGAGCTTGAGAGACATACTCTCAAATAAAGAGTCGTTGGCCATTGCTATAGGTGGTAGAGAAGGTTTCTTGTAATTATTGAATGAAACCAGTTTTGTCTTGGCGGCATTGAACGTGACCATCCATTTTTGTTCCCATTCCACTACAGATTGGAGGTCATCCTCTAGTGTTTCTGCCATTACTTTAGATATATGTTCATTTGTTTTCCTGTCGTGCCTGCTATAGAGTGTGGTGTCATCAGCATATATACCCATCTCAGAGGCAATTTTGTCGGGGAGGTCATTTATGAATATCAGGAACAGCAGAGGTCCAAGGATAGATCCCTGGGGCACTCCCGCATTTATATCATATTGTTTAGATGTACGACCGTCGAGGACAACCTGGATTTTTCTCTTATCTAAGAAGGATTTAATTATGTTAAGTATTCTACCAGTGATACCGTAAGATCTAATCTTCCTGAGGAGACCCTCATGCCATACCCTGTCAAAAGCCTTAGATATATCTAGAGCTACCGCTCTGCCCTCTCCCGCTTTGTCCAGTGAATGGTATATGCGTTCAGAGATTACAGTGAGGATGTCTGCTGTGGAACGGGCTTGTCTAAATCCATATTGTTGGTCGGTCACAAGTTTAGCATCTGTAAGGTGCTGGACTAGAGCATGGTTAATTAAGGTCTCAAATATTTTGGCAAAAAGTGGGAGGAGGCTAATAGGGCGATAATTTAATGGGTCAATTCTTTCGCCAGAATTCTTGAATACTGGTACCACAGAAGCAGTTTTCCAACAGTCCGGAAAGCAAGATTCATTAAGGCATTTGTTGTAGAGTTTGGAGAGAACTGGAGCTACTTCGGCTGAGCACTTTTTTAATAGCACAGCTGGGATGAGGTCGGGTCCACATGCTTTTGAAGTGTCAAGGTTTTTATGATAGCATGCACCTGAGCAGGGGTGATTATCAGATCGTCTAGCGTGGCGTCTGTCCGCATAGGAAATTGAGGTAGGGGGTGGTTTAGAGGGTCCAGTGTGGAGTTTGAGGCAAACCGACTGGCAAGCATGTTAGCCTTCTCGGTTGCTGAACAAAGAACCTCGTGATTGTTGGTTAGTGGGGGAATTGTTGATTGCCCATTATTTACTACACTGTTGTAGATTTTCCAGAAGTCTCGAGTTCCTAGTTTTTGTGCTTCGATGCGTTTTTTAGTGGTTTCCGTAAATTCCCTCTTAGTTGTCGCTATTTCTTTAACGTTACTTCTAGCTTCTATGTACTTCTATCTGTTTGAACTGGACTTATGTCGGTTAAACCTGCAGAATGCATGCTGCCTTTGAGCAATGGCAGTTGCGCAAGTCGAAGTAAACCATTGGGGAGAGTGGGGCTTGCTATAGAATTTCCGCATGGGAACATGCGCTTCGATTGCAGTTTTGAACCATTCAGTGGTCTCGGTTGCACACTGTTCAGCAAGAAGAGAAAAAATATTTCCCTAGGGGGCGTCTCTGATAAGATCTCTGATGGCTTCCCAGTCAGCCTTTTTATAATATCTCGTTGTTTTGAGCACTGGCTCTTCAGTTTTGGGTCTAGAGTTTAGGACGATTTCAACCATTATCACCGCATGATCAGCGTTCCCAAGTGGGCTGTCGGCTTTCGTTACACAATCATCAGGAACTGTGGTCAAAAACATATCTAATAGTGATGCGTGTTGTTCTTTCTGATCAGGGAAGCGGGTTGGAAAAGTAACAATTTGCGATAGGGAGTGAGATACAAAGAAGCTATGAGTTGCACTGTCTGCTGCATCTGTGTAAGTAGAGAATCCAAGCCAGTTTTTGTGATGGACATTAAAGTCGCCAAATACCTGAACTTGGGCGCTAGTGTCGAAGGAGAGTGCTGTGTCTATGCTGTCAGATACTTTGTTTATTATGGTGCAGTCTTGGGTCGAGGGAGAGCGGTAGAGGAAGTAAAAGTAGCTAATGTTGTGTTGCATGATTAGTCTAAAGCACATAAAGGTTTGATCATCCGTTTCTAGGTTTGTTTCTCTAGTCAAGGGAAGGGTATTACGAATGTAAACTCCAAGTCCGTGCATATGTCTGTCAGAGTCCTTACGGCAGAGTGGGAGATATCCAGGCATGTTAAAGTAGTTAGAGGGGATGGAGGAGTGTAGGTTAGTCTCACTTAGTGCTAAGATATCCGGGGTATTTGTTAGGAGAAATGCTTCAACATCAGCTAAGTTAGTTCTAAGCCCATGGATATTTGTGAATGCAAGCCTCAAGGGAGTAGGCAAGTTGGATTTGTTTGACCCTAAGCCTGGTTTAAGCTTATTTTTAGATTTTACTGTCATCATGTTTTTTAACGAGTTTCAGTTAGGTTAGGGGAAGCCGAACAGGAGGTTATGCAGAATATCACACATGCATCACAAGTAGACCATCAGCTGACCCTCCATCAACTAGGACTGTGGCCTCAGGAAAGCCCACCGGGGATGAGTGCAGGGTCCCTTTCCATGCGCGCCATGGCACTGCAAACATCCCGATATTATACAACTGTTGATGGAGCAGCCGCTCTAAGCGCTACCAAAGAGTTAGGGCACCTGTACTACCAGTCGGAAACAGCAGCCAGTAACTGTCAATCCGGTACCCTCAACCCATCAGAGGAAGGTCAACCCAATCTAATTGTTCAGGCATATATGGTACTCAAGCATTCTCAAGTGCCCAGCTTTGCTCAGCTGTGTCGGGAGTGGGGAAATGGCGTTCATTGCCCTAGACAAGAAACAAGATCTACCAATGGGTGTTTCTGTCGAATCACTGTGATAGTATCTCTGCGCCTGATTAATAGGCAAAGAAGGAGTATGGAAGCCGGGCGATAGGCAGGACCTATCTACTCCTTAAGCAAATTAGGTTTGCAAACCAGTAATTGGTTTGAGTCACCAGCTCTAGGAAAGTTGTCATCCAAGACTGAAGAGGCCTCCCTCCTCTTTGGTTTAGTTTCAGAGTTTTCCTTCTCCTAGAGGGATGATCTGGAAAGATCTACTGGGTCCATCACCACTGAGAGGGTTTGCTCCGCGCCTGGGTTCTAATCCAGGTATTTCTGCGACCCCGCGTGGTTAGTTAATGTTATTGGGTTAGTTTGTAGAGGTTATATCTGCTAAATAGTTACACTCCTCAAAGTGGATTAGGGACATTGTTATTTCATTGTTACTGGATAAAGGGGTTGAGTAGAGCTCATGCAGTGTAAGCAACTATGATTGTAAGGAGGCTTGTTAGGAAGAGATAATGTGGTTTGAGGCTTTCTCTTTTATATATATATATATATTTTTTATTATTATTCTTTTTATTTATTTATTTATTTTTTTTTATTCATATGAGCTTGGGTCTAGTATAACATTAAAGTGTGAGTAGGTGTTAAGAATTGAACTACGAGTTGTGCCCAAACTATATTTTAGATGACAGCAGGGCATGAGATGCGAGTGCAGTATAGTATGGGTAAGACAGTAAGTTTTGAGTCATGTGTAATTTGGTAAATAGATATATGGGCTGGTTTTAGTAGGTGCGAATAAAGTTGAAGGTACAAAGTGAGTTTCTATTATTGAGAGAAGATGTTTTCAGCTTTCAAGTAAGAGTTATGGACATTTAGCATAGCAAGGAGCATTGGTTCAGTTTCATATTAGCGTTGCAAAGCTATCTAAGAGGAGACATAGTTGTGTAATACAGTGCGGTGTGCTTTGCTTCCGAGTACATACTTTGGCTGTTAAATATCAACTGGAATAGGAATGAACTCCAATGCATGTCTAAAGGGTAGAATTGTATAGATGTTTAGTGATGACTAAGCAGTTAGCATGTGAGGGTTAGGGGCTGGAAGTTAAAGATTCCAGTACAAAACGGTGTGAAATGTAGGAGTTAAGTGGCGGTTTGGTGGGAAGGGGCAGATTGTTAGCCTTCAAGGGACAGAGGTTATTAATTTACAAGAAACAGATCTACATTAGGATTTAGAGTGGCAGGTAATTTTTTTTTTTTTTTTTTTTTTTTTTTTTTTTTTGCGCATGCAGGTTAGACAGAGGTAATCGTCTTGGAGGTAAAATGTATATTGGGATTTCGTAGCTAGCAGTTAGGTGTTTGTTCCAGTTACAAGAACTAGTTCATGGCGGATCGGAAATTCGTATTTTGTATTTATAGGAAGACATTAAAGTCACGCACGGAGCATAGCATCCACTCAGGAAGAATAGCTCTAGTATCACAGCTAAGATACTGCATATTTAGGTAACGAATAGTGATGGTTAAATTGGGCGGCACTTTTTTTTTTTTTTTTTTTTTTGCACTTTACCATGGCTGTTACTATTAAGTATTGTACTTAAATAAAGTTCTTCTGTCATCTAAATAAGCTAAATAGGGATTCCCTCTCCGCATTACTACGTCGATGTGACATGGTAAAAAAGAAAAATTTGTCAGGAAATTGTTTTAAAATAAGTGAATCAAGAATGGTCAAGATGTGTGAGAAATAAGATAAAATTACATAGAATGATATGAGCACAAACGAAAAAAAAAAAAAAGGGTTAGATTTGTTTGGTTTAAAAAAAAAAAAAGGATAAAATAAAATATAAAATAAAATAAAGTGTGCAAAGAAAAAAACAAAAATGTATTACAGATATCCTTCTATATTGTACACATTAAATCTTCCTTTGAAGTCATTAGATGTAAGTCTGTCTTTAAGATTCCCATAACACATCCATCATACCATTTTTCTTTTTTTTTTTTTTTACAAGGTGGTCACCACTTATCAAGGCCACTCAGGGATAAGGGTTATTGTAAGTACAGTACGTTAGTGTGGAGATTTAATAAAGTGTCTACTTAAGGGGGCGGTTCATCAGGAATTTGTTTACGTTGGACTTGAAGATATCCAGGTTGTAGTCAGGTGGGAAGCAGGCAGACGGAACATAGTTCCACAGGCGTGCAGTTCTAAGAAAGAAGCTTTGTTCATGGAATCTACGTTTTGATTTAGGCATAGATAAAGAGTGGGGAAAGTTTTTGACAGTGGATTTAGCTAGACGGGTGTTTTTTGTAAAAGATTGGCGAGGGGGGGACCATGCAACACATGTCCTCAACCTTCACTGGCCAGGTTTCACTTCTATACATCATCTCACTGCATACACAGGACTGATAGACTTGTAGCAAGCATAAATGATACATTTTCGCTCTTGGAGAATCATGTATGATGGTCAGACAGGTTTCGCTGGAAGTAACCAGAAAAAAATACAGCCGTTTTCTCTCTTATCTTTTATCCACTGAATTCTCATGCAATAACTATTCTCCATCACAAGAACTACCGCCCAGAAATAAAAATAAGTGGCCACCAAACTTTCTAACTCTTTATCTCCTCACTCTGACACTCTCTAACTTTTTTCAATATCAAACAGTATGAGTAACTTTGATAAATACCTTTTTGTTGTTATATAAAAAAAAGGTTTTCTTTTTCTTTACATAACTTAGAAATACTGTAATAGGAGTTTGTTATAACGTTCTTTGCTGAGGAGAGAACCTATAGGCGCTTCTCTTGGTCAATACAAACGGCCATTCTCTTTGACAATGTATCAAGTTAATTTTTAGATTCGATTTCTACTTTGCGTTATGCACTCTGAAAATCGGAAGTACTATCAACATGATATTTGACAATTTAATTCACGTAAATTTGCAGCAGTTGTGAAGAGAAAGAGTCCAGTTGGTGCTAATACGTTAGTGTACTCAGCTCACCTCAAAGATGAACTCTGATTGGGCAAGCCAGAAAGGAAGTTAAATAATTACACCAATCTATGCTGAGATTTGAAATTGAATATAGTTTCAAAATCATAATAGTACCTGTCACTGCTGCGACTTATAGCACGACTGCTACCACTTGGTAAACGTAATAATCATATGTATTATTAATGTAATAAGTAACATATTACTTATATGTATTATTCATGTACTAATTAACGTATTAATCATATGTATTATTAATGTAATAATTAATGAATTAATCATATGTATTATTAATGTAATAATTAACGTATTAATCATATGTATTATTAATGTAATAATTAACGTATTAATCATATGCATTATTAATGTAATAATTAACGAATTAATCATATGCATTATTAATGTAATAATTAACGAATTAATCATATGCATTATTAATGTAATAATTAACGAATTAATCATGTATTATTAATGTAATAATTAACGAATTAATCATATGTATTATTAATGTAATAATTAATGAATAAATCATATGCGCTATTAATGTAATAATTAATGAATTAATCATATGTATTATTAATGTAATAATCAACGTATTAATCATATGCATTATTAATGTAATAATTAATGAATTAATCATATGTATTATTAATGTAATAATTAACGTATTAATCATATGTATTATTAATGTAATAATTAACGAATTAATCATGTATTATTAATGTAATAATCAACGTATTAATCATATGCATTATTAATGTAATAATTAATGAATTAATCATATGCATTATTAATGTAATAATTAACGTATTAATCATATGTATTATTAATGTAATAATTAACGAATTAATCATATGCATTATTAATGTAATAATTAACGAATTAATCATATGTATTATTAATGTAATAATTAACGAATTAATCATATGTATTATTAATGTAATAATTAATGAATTAATCATATGCATTATTAATGTAATAATTAATGAATTAATCATATGTATTATTAATGTAATAATTAACGTATTAATCATATGTATTATTAATGTAATAATTAATGAATTAATCATATGTATTATTAATGTAATAATTAATGAATTAATCATATGTATTATTAATGTAATAATTAATGTATTAATCATATGTATTATTAATGTAATAATTAATGAATTAATCATATGTATTATTATGTAATAATTAACGTATTAATCATATGTATAATTAATGTAATAATCAACGTATTAATCATATGCATTATTAATGTAATAATTAATGAATTAATCATATGTATTATTAATGTAATAATTAACGAATTAATCATATGCATTATTAATGTAATAATTAACGTATTAATCATATGTATTATTAATGTAATAATTAATGAATTAATCATATGCATTATTAATGTAATAATTAATGAATTAATCATATGTATTATTAATGTAATAATTAACGTATTAATCATATGCATTATTAATGTAATAATCAACGTATTAATCATATGTATTATTAATGTAATAATCAACGTATTAATCATATGCATTATTAATGTAATAATTAATGAATTAATCATATGTATTATTAATGTAATAATTAACGTATTAATCATATGCATTATTAATGTAATAATCAACGTATTAATCATATGCATTATTAATGTAATAATTAACGAATTAATCATATGCATTATTAATGTAATAATTAATGAATTAATCATATGTATTATTAATGTAATAATTAATGAATTAATCATATGTATTATTAATGTAATAATTAACGTATTAATCATATGTATTATTAATGTAATAATCAACGTATTAATCATATGCATTATTAATGTAATAATTAATGAATTAATCATATGTATTATTAATGTAATAATTAACGAATTAATCATATGCATTATTAATGTAATAATTAACGTATTAATCATATGTATTATTAATGTAATAATTAATGAATTAATCATATGCATTATTAATGTAATAATTAATGAATTAATCATATGTATTATTAATGTAATAATTAATGAATTAATCATATGTATTATTAATGTAATAATTAATGAATTAATCATATGCATTATTAATGTAATAATTAATGAATTAATCATATGTATAATAAATGTAATAATTAATGAATTAATCATATGTATTATTAATGTAATAATCAACGTATTAATCATATGTATTATTAATGTAATAATTAACGTATTAATCATATGCATTATTAATGTAATAATTAACGAATTAATCATATGCATTATTAATGTAATAATTAACGAATTAATCATATGCATTATTAATGTAATAATTAACGAATTAATCATGTATTATTAATGTAATAATTAACGAATTAATCATATGTATTATTAATGTAATAATTAATGAATTAATCATATGTATTATTAATGTAATAATTAACGTATTAATCATATGTATTATTAATGTAATAATTAACGTATTTATCATATGCATTATTAATGTAATAATTAACGAATTAATCATATGTATTATTAATGTAATAATTAATGAATTAATCATATGTATTATTAATGTAATAATTAACGTATTAATCATATGTATTATTAATGTAATAATTAATGAATTAATCATATGTATTATTAATGTAATAATTAATGAATTAATCATATGTATTATTTATGTAATAATTAACGTATTAATCATATGTATTATTAATGTAATAATTAACGAATTAATCATATGTATTATTAATGTAATAATTAACGAATTAATCATATGTATTATTAATGTAATAATTAATGAATTAATCATATGTATTATTAATGTAATAATTAATGAATTAATCATATGCATTATTAATGTAATAATTAACGTATTAATCATATGCATTATTAATGTAATAATTAATGAATTAATCATATGCATTATTAATGTAATAATTAATGAATTAATCATATGCATTATTAATGTAATAATTAACGAATTAATCATATGCATTATTAATGTAATAATTAATGAATTAATCATATGTATTATTAATGTAATAATTAATGAATTAATCATATGCATTATTAATGTAATAATTAATGAATTAATCATATGCATTATTAATGTAATAATTAATGAATTAATCATATGCATTATTAATGTAATAATTAACGTATTAATCATATGCATTATTAATGTAATAATTAATGAATTAATCATATGCATTATTAATGTAATAATTAATGAATTAATCATATGTATTATTAATGTAATAATTAATGAATTAATCATATGCATTATTAATGTAATAATTAATGAATTAATCATATGCATTATTAATGTAATAATCAACGTATTAATCATATGTATTAATGTAATAATTAACTTATTAATCATATGCATTATTAATGTAATAATTAGCGAATTAATCATATGTATTATTAATGTAATAATTAATGAATTAATCATATGCATTATTAATGTAATAATTAATGAATTAATCATATGTATTATTAATGTAATAATCAACGTATTAATCATATGTATTAATGTAATAATTAACGTATTAATCATATGCATTATTAATGTAATAATTAGCGAATTAATCATATGTATTATTAATGTAATAATTAACGTATTAATCATATGCATTATTAATGTAATAATTAATGAATTAATCATATGCATTATTAATGTAATAATTAATGAATTAATCATATGTATTATTAATGTAATAATCAACGTATTAATCATATGTATTAATGTAATAATTAACGTATTAATCATGTATTATTAATGTAATAATTAACGAATTAATCATATGTATTATTAATGTAATAATTAACGTATTAATCATATGTATTATTAATGTAATAATTAATGAATTAATCATATGCATTATTAATGTAATAGTTAATGAATTAATCATATGTATTATTAATATAATAATTAACATATTAATCATATGTATTATTAATGTAATAATTAACGTATTAATCATATGTATTATTAATGTTATAATGTATAAATCATATTATTAATGTAATAATTAACGTATTAATCATATGTATTATTAATTTAATAATTAACGTATTAATCATATGTATTATTAATTTCTTTCACTGTTCTCAGAGCAAGTTATAAGAATCTGTATACTCCATAAAAACTAAATTCCTTCTCCAATCATTGTTGTTAATTTAGTTTGAATACATTGTTTAGTATCATGAGATGATTTTGCAGTTATAGTTTTGCTGATTGACATGACTTCCTCGCTACAAGATGCGACACACGGATGGAAGTGTAACATTTTCATAAACAAACAAGTGTCAAATAAGCTGTTAAATGAATCGTTTGCAACAAACGTGTACTTGTGCACTTGTGAGGTTTTTGCCAGTGAACGCTCAAGACACAATCAACAAAACAAAATCTTTTTACATACATGCACGGTTGCTGATCTTTCATTCTTTTTTATCGCCACTTTTCCAGGTGGGGGTAGTGATTCCCTAGTGGTTGTGATATGCTGATAACTCGAGTCGAATCTACTAATTCATTGAAAACAATGGAGACTTGTTGGCATTCAAAGGTTTTATTTGGAGAGTTTTCTCTTTGGGGGAGACACTGTAAATTATTTCTTAATTCTCTTACATAGCCTTAAAATAGTCGACAGATGGACAGAGTCTTGAGAAAATATTCACTTAGATTTCTGCATTGTCAGGCACATCTTCTCTGCCTGCTTCTGTGACACAAACTGCTCAGAAACTCTCTTCTATCCCCTGAGCACGTGATGTCATCTTTTATGTAGTATCATCAACACCTGCATTTCTAGTGCATTTAGTCTAGAGAGAAAACCCTTAACCACCTTGCTTCACTCACACTAGGTGCACCGTGTCTATTTCTGTCTACCACCAGGTTAGCCTCACATGTACTAATGTGACCCTTGCTAAAATTCATACTAGTTAGCTTAATCTCTACTTACTGGTGTAGGGACCCAATATATAACAGAAGGAAGTAAAAAGTACCTCTTCTGCAGTAGTCAGTTGTAAAAATAGCCAAAAACGGCATTCTCAGGTTGGGGCACTTCAGGCGATCATTAATAGCACCTCCTCCCCCGCTAGCAAAAGTTTCGTCTTCAGACAGCAAGTATCCATTATTAATAATGTTAGTATTTTTACAGTTTACAGACCATGGTGAAATAATAGATACACCAGCTCAGATATGGCAACAATATTCCATGCACAGGCGAATGGTGGCTTTGTAGAGATATTGGATATTCTCAGGTGTGAGTAATTTTCTAGCACAGTAGAGAGAGCCCACTATCTTTGCAGCAGCCTTGGCAATGTCCTCAATGTATTTGTTCCAATTCATACTGTCTGTGAATGTTAAGTCGACGAGTTTGAACCAGGAATTCTCTTTTTTCTAGTAACATATATTAACGACTCCCATCAGGTCTCAATTGATAAATTAAAAGCGAGCATAAAGACACTAAAAATCCATAAAAGTCAACTATTTGGAGGAGGGGGAAAAAGTTTACAAAAAGAAAGAAAAGTTTAATGTATTAATTGTATTAATTGCTACTAGTGGGACCTGTGGAAATTTCACAGCAGACTCTTTCATATGTAATATATTGATGTTGGTATTCTGTGGATATTCAACGTAAATGGAGATGCCCTGATATTATTGCAGCTCTTTTGTTAAAACTGCAAAAGTATTTATCTAAGCTACCAGGGATTCCTGGTCATAAAATATGCCTAAATAAGTTATTTTAATTTATGCAGAGTTCGTATATATTATTGTAGAGTTAATTTTCTATCGATTCTTATATATTATAAAGTTGTGATTTAAAAAAAAAAAAAATATCCATATGATTTGGGTGCATCAGCTTAAATCGAAGCAAAAAACCAAAGATAGATATATATATATATATATATATATATATATATATATATATATATATATAACTTGAGTTCCTTCAATCGAAACCAAAACTTATAAAGAATTCTTGGTAAAATTATTTATTACAAGAAATGGAAGGCAATAACATTTAAATAACATTCACTCAGAAGAAAAAGATGTAAGCGTGACACAAAAGAACACACACACACTATCGTATTAATATATAGAGGATCACAAATCTGGTCCTTGTTTACATTGGGAATCTTTTAAACGCATTTCAGGTGAAAACATTATTACACACATGTCGAATTAAAAATGTGAAATTAGTATAAATTCAAAACATTATGAAAAATGATCCAGTAGATGTGCTAGATGTATTTTTGATATTGTTTAAAAACGGCAGACCCTTAATTTAAATCATTTTAAGTCAAGGGAAATTAGTCAGTTTGCCATACTGAAGTGGTCGCACAGCTTTTCCACATTTAAACAAATGATAAAACTCGATAAATTCTATTTTTACTTGTAATTATTTGTCTACTGGATATTTTTTTTTTGTAAATTTTGGAATTTATACTAATTTCTCCATGACATAAGTATGTAATAATGTTTTCATCTGAAATGCATTGGTTTGAAAGATCACCAATGTAAACAAGCAGCCAAAATTTGTAGTGAGTTACTTCCCCTTGACACATATAAAAAGGGCAACGAGTAACTTAGTGAATAAAATCTATTTTCCCCCATTTTAAAGAATACACAAAAGTTACTACATATTTACATACCAAAATACAACAATTCCACGTTGAATGAGAAAACAAACAAACAAAAAATCCCCCCCCCCCAAAAAAAAACAAACAAACAGAAAAAACATGGGTTTTCTCGGATATTTATGTCCCTCATATACAGAGCAATTATTAGCTCCAGGAAGTGGCCCATTGATTTCTGAGAAGTTTACACTGAGGTCAAAAAAAACAAAAAAAAAAAAGCAAAAAAAAAAACAAAAACAACTAGCTTGCATAGCTACCCTCTATCTTACTATCAAGTTAGAGTTTTTACAGGAACGTGTTAACACAATATCTAACTTGTTAGTTGGTGACCATCATATACCTCAACGTTTCACTTATTTATATTTTAATATGCATGCATGACAGTTTAATAGGTTTCATTTTCTTCCTAGAAACCACGTAACATTTATAGACAATTTATATTAATTGTGGGCAATACTCGAAGATGTTATTGTCGTCCAAAATGACCCTACCAAATCCAAAGACCATGCCACATACTAGCAACCCCCAATGTTCAGTAGTTACGTCTACATTATTGGTGACTTCTGATATTGAGCACAAATATGCAATTTTCTGATACAGTTAGTATCCTGTCATTTGGTAGATAAACTATTATAGCTTCCCTCTGAATAACTATATCGAATTATTATATAACTAGCAATTAGGAACATCCACATGTTAGATAATTAGCATTGTTAAAAGTAAATTAGTTATCTGTCTATCAAACTATTTATCTATCTATTCAATGATATTCTTAAAATAGTTTATATTGGGAGTTATTTATTGTTTATAGAATAAAAGTGTAGCAATGGGTTTTAGCTGAAGATGTTTATATAAATTAGCTAGGTTAAATATAAACAAAATAACCATGAACAGGCATACGTGACACAGGAGGTCACGTTAAGGAGATGTGTCTTTTAATTGGTTACATCACCGGAACAAAGGTCAAGAAGTCAGGAAGTTTAGAGTCAAAGAGTTTGATCATACAAGTGAATAGACGTACTTGAAGTCAGGAAGCTGTGTAGAACAAACATATAGACAAGAAATGTGAACTCTTGTGAAGACCATGTGAGACGACTGAAATAAATTTATATTTTAAAATTATAAAGTGTTGTTCTGTGGTTTTACAAAAGAAGGAAGAACGGATGTCTCAATTGGTTGGTGTTGGTCATTTCATGTTTCATCACGGAGCTGAGCAGTGAAGATAGAAGAACTCTTGAAGAAAGAAAGGTATGAAGCATATATTATTCTTCTTATTAAAAAAATGATACCTTTACGTAAATATGAATTGTAATATATATCCGTGTGATAACACTCTGATACAAGACTCAGTTTGTATGTCAATATCATATCCACTGGCTAAACAACATACATACAATTTAATGGGCATTATAAGAACAATATAATCTATGTCTCAATACAATATAACTGTTTTATAATATCGACCTCACAATATATAACACAAGGAGCCTTCAATATGTTTCCAGACTTTTTTGTACAGACATTTAAAATTGCCACAGACTTATTAAAACTCAATATGTTATTACTATACATCTTATGAGATGACTAACTTTTATGATTTCATGTTCAAATGAACAGCTACGACAGGAATTAGAATACACTCTACTAAAGCATGATTATCACAGCTGGTGACTTTCAAAAATGAAGTCTGGACGTGAGGACACTTTAGAAGAACGATATGCAATGAAATTCTGTTTTAAACGTGGAAAAATGTCACAAAACGTATGGAATACTTCAGACTGCTTTTGGACCATCTTGCATAAATCGAGCATCAGTTTTTGAGTGGCATAAGTGATTCAAGGAAGGTAGGAAATCTGTGAGGGATGATAAGAGGTGTGGGAGGCGTAAGGAAGCTAAAACACCAGAGTTGATTGGCTAAATAAAGAATTTCATGGATAAGGACCGTTGTTTGTCTATAGAGACAATAAGTGCACAGTTTGATGTCAGTGTGGGAACTGTACACACAATTATTTGCAAAGAATTGAAGATGCAGAAGATTTGCGCAAAGTTTGTCCTAAGGGTGCTGAGAGAAGATCACAGACCATTTGATCAAGATGGGCTTCAAGTAGTTCTTCACCCTCTGTATAGTTCAGCCCTTGCTCCCTGTGATTTTTTATTATTCCTTAAGTTCGGTATTCCCTGAGGAACTGCGTGTCGCCTGCCAGCCTCCAACAGACTTCGACCAAGTGATCGAGGATGGATTCGGGGAATATGCTATTGACTATGGGGTTCCATGCAGATTCCTCTGTCAACGTTCGACTTGGGAAGGCCAGCTTTTTAGCATAGCAATGACACTTCACAAGGAAAGTAGATACAGACATACCTGTGAACTGAATGCCTCCTCCCATTCCAGAGCAGCTTGGACAGGCAGTGCCAGTGTTTTGCAGGCAGGGGAAGTATGACCAATTGGTAAAGGATGAGAGGAAAGACGTCCGTGGCGCATGCCTCTGCTCTACCTTTTAAGGAAAGTTTCCTTCAATGCTACAAGGCAACCGCAGCACTGACCATTGACCGCACCTCTAACCAATGCTTTTTCAACTGCAGACCCAGTCTGAACTACATGCTGAGGATCCTAATTGGGCCATCTGTCCAGCTAAAAAGCACCTGAAGGGTTGTGACACCTCTCCAAGCACATAATTGCCGACCGACTGATTTGCTGTGGTTGATTTTGGCCCCTGTAACCGTTTTGTAGTGAGTGAGCACCTCTGTCACCTTTTCAATGTCTCAGAAGGACGACACGAAGATGGTGATGTCATCAGCGAATGCGGAAACTCTGGCTGGCGTTCCACTGGGCAGAGCTATTCTGTGAAGGACTGAACTTGCCTCCCTACTCAGCTTGCGATCTAGTGTCTCTAACGCAGGGGAGACAACCCTGACATGTTAAAGTTGGAGATTGAATTTGGTGGCCTTCTATATATTTAGTCATGTCCCTTGTCTAGAGTGAATATTCAACATGGTGTCTAGCCAACAGTAACGTGTTTATCCTACGTCGTGGGAAGTATTAACTGAACTAACATTGGTAGCAAAGCATATTTCTTTCATGTGACAGATATTATATCTGTTTAACTTACATTGAAACACATCTGAATGAAAGATAACGTCATTTATGAAACAGAATTTTGCAGAGTGAAGAAATGTACACAGAGTAGAAACAAGACATGTTAGCAATGTTAAAGTTGGAGTTATCAAACTTAGTGGCCTCCTATATATTTAGCTATGTCCATTGTTTCGAGTTGATATTCAATATGGTGTCCGGCCAACAGTAACATGTTTATCCTACATTGTGGGAAGTACTAAGTGAACTAACATGATGGACCGACCGGGAGATAACAAAGGCTTTTGAGCGCTTTCCATTCACTTGCACCACATGTCAGCACACGGTACAGAACGGGAGTTCATTTGAGGAAATTCAGTTTAAAACTGGTGGTCTCAAAAACAGATGCCAGGAAGCGATGGTCGACCCTATTGAAAGCTTTGGACTGATCCAAATTGATCAGCGCAACTTTTGTGTCATCTTCTATCGGTCCCTCTAGGATAGTGCAAATCAGGTGCAGATTGTTCTGGATCGATCTCCTCTTCACAGCGTAGTTCTGCTCAGGTTTGACCAGACCAGCTATAAGAGCCTGCAGCCGATTGGCTAAGATCTTGGCCAAAATCTTAAACTCTGTGTTTAGCAGAGTTATGGGCCTGTAGTCATCTAATTCTTCCCTGCCATGCCTGTCCCTCTTCCTCAGCAATGTGATCACTTTTGGTTACTTCACCTGGGATGGATCTCTGATCAAACCAATAGTTGAATACATTCATCAGAATCAGTATAAACATGGGCGAGAGCCTCAAATACAATTTGTAGGGCACACCATCGAGCCCCAGCGATCTGTTGTAGCTGATCTGCTCCATCGCAGTTAGGAACTTCTGTTGGGTCATCCTACCTTCACAACTAGCCGTCTTGAGGCGGTAAGAATTGGCCAAATAGTCACCAAATTCCTGTATGAGTAGGCAGGGTTCTTGCATAAAAGGCTCCTCAAAATGTTCCCGAAACCCCTTGCAGATCTCTCAAATTGATGTCAAGGTTCATCTGTTCTGGTATTTGACTCTTGTGATGCACTAATCAAAGTCAGGCTTAAAGGCTTCACAATGCTCACCTGTGTTGGGCCTTGTTGAATATCTTGCCTAGTCTTGCTCGAACTACCTGCCCTTTGTGGCACTTGCTAGCCTCATACCGAAGGTCCTGTTTAACTAGTTCTTGACTGGTGCTATCCTTCCGCCCCTGTTGCTCTTGCTAGTTTCTTTTCTAGGTGCTTCTTCATCTGGGCCTTATCTAAAGTGAGATGCTGAGTGTATATGATAAAGTAGTCTCTGCTCTTACCCTTAAGACTTTCCCACCATTTACTCTTGGTAACTGCCCCCACTAAAGCTCTCTGTTCGAATAGCACTAGTTGTTTCCGGAAGTCTTGTATCTCCAGTAGGGGGATATTCAACTTCCAGTACCCCTTACTAGCTTAGTACTAGCTAAGGCATATTTGTTAAACTCAAATGGGCCATAACTAGTTTACGGTCTGAATAACCTAGCCAGTGGAACTCTGGAAATGCTATAAAGTCTATGTCGCCTCTTCTGACTAGCATCCTATCCAGGTAGGTGTTTACATTGGAAGATATGCTATTGGTCCATGTCTATATCTCCTCCTCTGGGTGTTCGATTCGAAACCTGTTGACCAGATTGCACCTAGCCATCAAATCGGCCAGGCTTGTCCTGCATCTCTCCATCCCTCTAGCTTCCTCTCCTAGCTTATCTATGTTAGGGTCAAGGATGGTGTTCCAATCCCCCACTAGAGCTACTTTCTTCAGACAAATAACGAACACGTTGAGATGCCGGAAAAAGGAGACTCTTTCTCGAATGGTACTAAGTGCATGAACCACGATCACCTGAAATGCACAGTTTCACAGCAACATCGGCCATGATCAGCCTGCCCTCCTCATCCCTATGCACAATGCTAACTGGAGCGGACAGTGTGTGCTTCATTAGCAAGAAGATGTCCTTTATCCTGAGATTGCCATCTGCTGAGAAGACATTGTAATTCTAGCCGGCACCTGACAATCCCTGGACGAAACAATGTACGTCTCCTGTAGCCAAACCAAGGTTGAAGAGGTCTTGCCAGAGGCGAACCACCTGGTTGGAGAATCTCAAGTTCCTCACATTCAAATTAGCAAAGTAAAGAGACATGATAATCTACTTACCATAGGCAGTGTTGCATCCAATTCCAAAGTCCTCTGATGCATGATGCCGCTGGTGTCTAAGGGGAATGTTAATTTTAAAGTCCTGTACAGTGACGGATGAACTAATACTGGGGCATAGTTTTGTTTATGAAACTCTCGGATACACTTTTCTGATCTTGTCTTTCATTTCTGTAGATATGCGGATATCTGCTTCCAGATATTTGAAAGTGCACAGCTCACTCATTAATATGGCCGCATATGTCACATTTAGAGGCTGATTCCTAACAGATTCCTCTTGATCATTAATTGTTTAATTTTTAAAACAAAAAAATGTATACATGCATTTTAATGTTGGAAAAATGTTTAGAAATTAAAATAGATTCTTATAAATTCTCTTGAAATTTATAAATTCTCTTGAAATTTATAAATTATTTTGAAATTTATAAATTAAAATAGATTCTTATAAATTCTCTTGAAATTAATAAATTCTCTTGAAATTTATAAATTATTTACGTTAAAAAACAAACGTAATTCCTAAAGTTATGCTCCTTTTAAATTTTTCAATTACTTAAGCGGTCAATCTGTTGACTGTTTTTAGTTCCAATGTTAGGAATCAGCCTGTAAATGTGGGGGCCATATTTATGAGTGGGCTGTGGTAAGTTTTATGTTCACAGAGTGTCTTCATCTCCTCTTTGTTGGGCAGCTCATTATCCTCTGATGATTCTAGATTTTTTCTTTTTCATCTTTTTGCACACACTTTTATTCCAAATTCCATTCCAATGCCTGGCTGAATATATTGGTTGTGTTTATCAGCTCCTCCAGTTCAATTTTTGTTTTTTTGAAAACAATTTCAGGTCATCCATTTTCTTATTATTTATTTATTTATTCATTCATTTATTTATTTATTTATTTATTCACTCATTTATTCATTTATTCACTCATTTATTTATTTATACACTTATTTATTCACTTATTCACTCATTTATTTATTTATACACTTATTTATTCTTTCATTCATTTATTCATTCATTTATTTATTTATTCACTTATTTATTCTTTCATTCATTTATTCATTCATTCATTTATTTATACACTTATTTATTCCTTCATTCATTCATTTATTTATTCACTTATTTATACACTCATTCATTCATTTATTTATTTATATACTCACTTATTTATTCATTCATTCATTTGTTTATTATACATTTATTCATTCATTTATTTATACATTTATTATTCATTAATTTATACATTTATTCATTCATTCATTTATTTATATACCCATTTATTTATTCATTTATTTATTAATTTATTCGTTCATTTATTTATTTATACATTTATTATTCATTAATTGATACATTTATTTATTCATTTATTTATACACCCATTTATTTATTTATTTATACATTTATTTATTAATTTATTCGTTCATTTATTTATTTATACATTTATTTATTTATTCACTCATTCATTCATTCATTCATTCATTAATTTATTAACTCATTCATTTATTCATTAATTTATTTTTTAATTTATTTATACACTTATTTATTTATTTATTTATTCATTACGTCACTCATTTATTTAATTATGTATTCATTTATTTATTCACTCATTTATTCATTTATTTATTCACTCATTTATTTATTTATTCATTCATTTATTTATTCATTTATTTAACCATGCATTTATTTATTTATTCACTCATTTATTCACTCATTTATTTATTTATTCACTCATTTATTTATCCATTAACTCATTTATTCACTCAGGTATTTATTTATTTATTTATTTATTTGTTCACTCATTTATTTATTTATTCACTCATTTATTTATTTATTCATTTATTCATGAATTTATTTATTAATTTATTTATTCATTTATTTAGTCACTCATTTATTTATTTATTCATTCACTCATTTATTTATTCATTCATCTATTTATTTATTCACCCATTTATTTATTCACTCATTTATTTATTTATTCACTCATTTATTTATTTATTTATTCATTCACTCATTTATTTATTCACTCATTTATTTATTTATTTATTCACTCATTTATTTATCCATTAACTCATTTATTCACTCAGGTATTTATTTATTCATTTATTTATTTGTTCACTCATTTATTTATTTATTCATTTATTCATGAATTTATTTATTAATTTATTTATTCATTTATTTAGTCACTCATTTATTTATTTATTCATTCACTCATTTATTTATTCATTCATCTATTTATTTATTCACCCATTTATTTATTCACTCATTTATTTATTCATTCACTCATTTATTTATTCATTCATCTATTTATTTATTCACCCGTTTATTTATTCACTCATTTATTTATTTATTTATTTATTCACTCATTTATTTATTTATTTATTTATTCACTCATTTATTTATTCACCCGTTTATTTATTCACTCATTTATTTATTTATTCACTCATTTATTTATGTATGCATTTATTTATTTATTCACTCATTTATTTATTTATTTACTCATTCATTTATTTATTTATTCATTCATTTATTTATTTATTCACTAATTTATTTATTTATTCATTCATTTATTTATTCACTCATTTATTTATTTATTCACTCATTTATCTATTTATTCATTCATTCATTTATTTATTCACTCATTTATTTATTTATTCATTCATTTATTTATTTACTCATTTATTCACTCATTTATTTATTTATTTATTCACTCATTTATTTATTTATTTATTCACTCATTTATTTATTTATTCATTCATTTAATAATTTATTTATTTATTCACTTATTTATTTATTTATTTATTCACTCATTTATTTATTTATTTTTCACTCATTCATTTATTTATTTATTTATTCACTCATTCATTTATTTATTTATTTATTCACTCATTTATTAATTTACTCATTCATTCACTCATTTATTTATTCACTCCTTTATTTATTGATTTATTTATTCATTCATTTAATAATTTATTTATTTATTTCTTCACTTATTTATTTTTTCACTCATTTATTTATTTATTTATTCACTCATTTATTTATTCATTCATTTATTTATTAATTTATTTATTCATTTATTTATTTAGTCACTCATTTATTTATTTAGTCACTCATTTATTTATTTATTAATTATTTATTCATTTATTTATACACTCAGTTATTTATTTATTAATTTATTTATGCATTTATTTATACACTCAGTTATTAATTCATTCTTTTATATATTTGTGCACTAATTTATTTAGTCATTTATTCATTTATAAAATCATTTTTTATTCGTTATTTTATTTACTTATTTATTTATTCACTCATTATTTATAGCCTCATTTAATTATTCACTCATTTCTTTATTCACCCATTTATTTATTTATTCACTCATTTATTTATTTATTTATTTATTCACTCATTTATTTATTTATTGATTCACTCATTTATTTATTTATTTATTCATTCATTTATTTATTTATTTATTCATTTATTTATTTATTTATTTATTTATTCATTCATTTATTAATTTATTTATTTATTTCTTCACTTATTTATTCACTCATTTATGTATTTTTTTTTCACTCATTTATTTATTTATTTATTATCTCATTTATTTATTTATTCACTCATTTATTTACTCACTTATTTATTTATATATTCATTCATTTATTTATTAATTATTTATTCATTTATTTAGTCACTCATTTATTTATTTAGTCACTCATTTATTTATTGATTTATTAATTATTTATTAATTTATTTATACACTCATTTATTTTTTTATTAATTTATTTATTCATTTATTTATACACTCAGTTATTTATTCATTTTTTTATTTATTTATTTATGCGCTTATTTATTTAGTCATTCATTCATTTATAAAATCATTTTTTATTCGTTAATTTATTTTCTTATTTATTTATTCACTCATTATTTATAGCCTCATTTAATTATTCACCCATTTATTTATTTATTCACTCATTTATTCACTCATTTATTTATTTATTCATTTATTCCTTCACTAATTTATTTATTTATTTATTCACTCATTTATTTATTTATTTATTCACTCATTTATTTATTTATTTATTCACTAATTTATTTATTTATTCACTAATTTATTTATTTATTCACTCATTTATTTATTCATTCATTTAATTATTCATTTATTTATTTATTTATTTATTCACTCATTTATTTATTTATTCATTTATTCATTCACTCATTTATTTATGTATTCATTTAGTCATTCACTCATTTATTTATTTATTCATTTATTCATTCACTCATTTATTTATTTATTCACTCATTTATTTATTTATTCACTCATTTATCTATTTATTCACTCATTCATTTATTCACTCATTTATTTATTCATTTATTTATTCACTCATTTATTTATTCATTCACTCATTTATTTATTCATTTATTTATTCACTCATTTATTTATTCATTCATTCATTCATTTATTCATTCATTTATTTATTTATTTATTTATTAATTTATTTAGTCACTCATTTATTTATTTATTCATTCACTCATTTATTTATTTAGTCACTCATTTATTTATTTATTAATTGTTTTATTCATTTATTTATACACTCATTTATTTATTCATTCACTCATTTATTTATACGCTAATTTATTTAGTCATTCATTCATTTATAGAATCCTTTTTTATTCGTTCATTTATTTATTTATTTTTTCACTCATTATTTATACACTCATTTATTTATTCATTTATTTATTTAATGATTCATATATTTATTCATTTATTTATTTATTTATTTATTCACTTATTTATTCTTTTATTTATTCATTTATTTATTTATTCATTCATATATTAAGTTATTCATTCATTTTTTGTATTCATTCATATATTTATTTATTCATTCATATATTTATTTATTCATTCATTGATTTATTCATTTATTCATTCATTCATTCATTCATTTATTTGTTTGCATATTATTATCCTATAAGAAACTGAGGTGAAGTTTAAAGTAGCTAAATATTTATATGGGAACTGTTCCCCACGGATAAGAGAGTTAAAAGTTCAGATGGCGTTAGACATGACCTCAGTAAACTTACTTCAATTCCAAAGGAATAGACTACAATTGTTTGGTTTCTATAGTCTTGTCACCCAAAAGGTTTGTTCCTAACTGTTTGTAAAGAACAGAATTTTATTTATTTATTTTTTTACTTGAAAGTCATCGCTTATCAAGGCCTGGAGACCACTCTAGGATAAGGGTTAATGAGTGTTAGGTAGACGGTGAGACAACACCGTGATGATCAGTAATGGTGGCACTTAGGTAGGGTTTTATTATATAAGAGGATGGTTCAACAAGACCTTATTTACATTAGACTTGGAAACGACCATGTTATAGTCAGTTGGGAAGTAGCGTCACAGTATTGTGTTCATCAGACAGACATTTCTAGGAAAGAAGCTTTGTTCATGGGACTTTTGTTTAGTTTTAGGCACAGATAGAAAGTGAGGGAAATTGTTGGCAGTTGTTGTAGCTGGACGACTATCTATTGCGAATGTTTTACAGGTGGAGGATCACAGATTGAAGCTCAGTCGAGCATCTACTATAAAAGTAATGATAGAGTAGAGATACTCGCAACATCTTTTCTATAAGAAAGAGGAAGTAGGGAGGTGAAAAGGTCCTTGCCCACTAGATTTCGAAGACAGTTTTGTACCCTGTCAAGGCAGAAAGGAATACTCTTAGGAGCTCAACCCCAGATGTAACAACAGTACTTCATCTTAAGACATATTTGTACCTCGTACACATGGAGGACTGTATCGAGAGTGAGATACATTCTGGAGCGAGATAAGGAATTGATAATACTGAAAATGGAAGCTATCACCGATGCTACAAATTTTTCTGAGCAGCAGCTGTGCTCTTGCGAGTGAAACCAGATGGTTCGGTCCACCTGTATGCTGATTAGTAATTAATAATCAAGCAAATTCGAACAGTACCTCATTTCTCATTGATTAATGAATTATTCAAATCTTTGGCAGGTGGACAAAAGTTTGATAAATTAGATTTAAGCCATGCATATCTGAAAGTATTGTTGGACAACGAGGGAAATCCGTATGCACACACATCGACAACATGACGAGTTGCACATTGAATTTGCAAGTACATCATGGATGTTCCGATCATTGATCATTTCGTATGAATCAATTTATGGCAGCCTCACTTCTGTTATTTTGACCTTTAGTCCTAATATTTAACGAGCAATGTTTCTGACAAAGGGGGAAGAGTTGCTGTGTTCTGGGGTTGGGATTTATCCATTTAACACTTATTCCTTGCTAGTTTCTGGCCATAAAGTAATATTTTTTTGGCTCCTTATATCAAGTGGCATGAAGCCTTGTCTGGAGCAATTTTTGCTAAAAAAAAAAAATGTTATGTAAATATTCACATGGTTTGTTCAATGTTATAAAATAAAATAAATAATTCTTTGTTTATCTTGATAATGAATTAGCTCCCTTCATTTCTCAAATATTTCAATTTGCACTGGCAAAAGCAAATCAACAGACATAATTTTAGTGGGCTGGGTGCAAAACTCTGCTGTTCGTCCTCCTTTCTTAGACTCCCCCCCCCACTCTGTGAATGTGATCGCCAAGCTGTTTACATCTAAAGATTTGAACATCATTTGTATCTGACACATTTAAGAGAGCCAGCCAAACAGACATTAAACAGAAATACAAGGTGCCTTCAATAAGTTTCAAAATTCTTTTTGTATGGGCACTTTTATTGATCGTACACACATGAAACTCTAGTCTATTTCTTAGTACTCTTCTCTGACAAAAGGAGAGTGGACCTGTAAATTCACCCTTGTCTGTTCGTCCATTCATTCCTCCGTCTGTCTGCACTTTTCTCAATAACTACACCTTGGAATTTTTTGAAATTTTGCACAAACATTAAACATGATATGAGTAAAAAAGTAACAGAACAGATTTTCCGGTAAAACTCCGGTTGCCCCCACCCCCTAGTGGTTCCTTTCGGATAAAAATAGCTAAAATTGACACTTTTGTGCTTATTAAAAAAAATTGATGCTTTGGATTTTTATAAAACTTTCTGAAAAGTTGTAACTAACTGATTTCTATATAATTTTGTTTGTCTCTACTTCACGATAACCCTTGGGTGTGCCCCAGGGGCTCTTTTAGGACTAATAAAAACACTCCATTTTTGGGACTATTTTACCATATTTGTCCAAAATTTTCTTGTATGTTTATTTAGCAGTTTTGCATGGTGCTGAACTCAAATTTAAATATGTTAAGGCTTTGGGGACTTTTGGGGCTAAATAGGGGGGGGGCAAATGATGGACTTAGTCATTTCTTTTTTTGCATGGTGCAGAACTCAAATTTACATATGTTAAGGTCTAAAACTGCACAGTTTGTTAATTTTCACCAGGATTTGATGTCCCCTGGGGACTTTTGGGGCTAAATGTGGGGGAGGTGGGTGAGGGGGGGGCAAATGCTGAACTTGGTAATTTTTTTATATCTAGTTCACTGTGCACTCACGGGGGACCATGCATGCCTCACTTGTTATTTATTAGGTTCACTTTTTTTTTTCAATTTGCACCATTTTCACTATCAAGTTTAAAAATCAAATATTTGTTGAATTACAGAAAAAAAAAAGAATTTGTGCTTCTTGTGTATAATCTAAAAGAAAAAAATGACCTCATTTACTCCTGATTGGTTCTAAAGTAAGAATCCAGCGTTTATACTTAAAATCTATCAATATTACAGGATAATAATCTTGATTTACTTTTGATAATAACAAACTTCTAGTTACATTCATTTATATAATTGATGTAAGTTTTAGTTTTTATTTTATATTTTACTCTTTTTCATCCCTATACAAGACTTGGACATTGGGAGAATGTCTATCAGGGGAATGTGGAGGATTGAGCAGCAAAATGTGTGTTCACATTACAGTTAAACTTCTGCAGTCATTACAGTCAGGGAAGCAGGAAACAGAGGAAATTTCAGAGTCTAGGAGTCCAGCCCCCAGAGACTTCAACAGTGAAGGGGTGGTATTTTATTGCTTCTCGGGTGAGTCGGGTGTATGTCCATCAAGGAGGCACAAGTGCTATGAGTTCATCAGAGCATATTCTAGTACTTGGGTTGGATTCCATTAAAGTATTTTGTGTTATGTTAGGAAAAAGCAAAAATTAGATAGACAAGCAGACAGTATTTTTGTCTTTTATATATAGATTGAATCTAGTGTATACGCATTTGAAATTCAGAATATTGTACTCCACTTAACTAAACTTTTCTACTTGGAAGGGGTTTTAAATTTTTTTATATCATTGTCTGTGTGTAGCTGGTTGTCATAACAGCTGATAATATGGCGGTTGTCGGTTGTCCACGTGAAACGGGCGAGAGGGCCACATGCCAGATTGTGTGGAGAAGTTTTCTGGCGACTGTTGAGTTTTACAACGAAGAAAAACGTCTCCGTTTGGGACTTAAAAGATAAGAGTAACTACAGGAAAGGAAGAAACTCAAGTGATTTATTATTTACCCTGGTGTTGCCCGGAAGTGTGGATGACAAAATAAATAAATAAATAAAAATGTGTGTGTGTGTAACATCTGCCTTCTCCACCGATCACACACACACACACACACACACACACACACACACACACACACACACACACACACACACACACACACACACACACAGAGTCTCTCTCTTTCTGTCAACTGGTTCAATATAATAAAAACGATATGAAAAGGGGAAAGAACATTGGATGACTGTTTAACCTAGTTTCAGTATTGTTTTTGAAACAATACCAGTAAGAAAGGTAATTTAACAACTCCCTTTAGGCAATAACAGAATATCTTATAAAATTTTTCTCTCAATTACTCTCTAACTTTTCCACCTATTGCTCCTGCTTTCTCTTTAACTATCTGTCTATCTTTCATCCCATCTCTCTTTCCCTCTCTCTCAGTCTCAGTCTCTGCCTGTCTCTCTCTCTCAACTGGTTCAGATAATTGTAAAAAATAATAATAAAAGAAAGAAAAATAAAACTGGATGACTGTTTAATCTAGTTTCAGTCTTGTTTTTAAAACAAATATCAGTAAGAATAAAAAATGTATTTTACCTCCAATAATAAAAAAAATGGTGTGTGACAGTTTAAAAAAAGATCTCTGTGTCTTTACATTTCCGACTTACTACAAGTCTTTCTTTCTACCTCAATAACTCACTCATACACTGTCTGTCTATCTGTCAACTGGTTCGATATAATATAAAATAAGATCAAAAAAAGAAAGGACGAATGAAAAGAATGTTGTCTGATTGTTTAACCTAGTTTCAGTTTTATTTTTGAAACAACTCACAGTAAGAATGAGACAAAATATTTTACTTCCCAATGCAATAGTAAAAGGGAGTATAACACATTTTAAAACTTAAACACGGCCACTATCAATTGGTTCAATAGAAAGAATAAAGAAAAAAGGAAAAGAAAGTTGAATGACTGTTTAACTTAGTTTCAGTGTTGTTTTTGAAACAAATATCATTAAGAATAGTAATTTAACTACCCCCTTTAGGCAATAATATAATAGGTGTGTAACATATTTTAAAATTTATCTTTCACTCTGCCACTCCCACTGAATACGCACTACTCCTGACTCTCTTTCTCTCTCTCTAGCTCCCTGATTATCTATCTATCTATGAAAGTGAAATTGTCTGTGTTTGTGTGTGTCTGTGCGTATACATTTCCCTACCAAACTACTCTGTCAATTTTCAGTCTGCAAACTCAAAATTTCACATAAGAGGTACTGAGATTTGGGAAAATCTTTTTATTGGTTTTCGGTCAGACATTTGGCTGTCAAGGGGTCAAAGTTCAACGATTTAATCTTTGAAAATTCTACCAAAATCCTCTGCCAATTTTGGTTCTAAGGAGGAGACTATGTTTAACGGACAAAACCTTTGTCAAATTATTGTCAACACTTATTGTCAATTTCAATAAAATGAACATCGTTTCTGAAACGATCGTACACTCAAGTTGATTTTGCTTGTTTTTTCCTTTTGAAAATGATTTTTAATTCACAATTAGGAATCGTTTTACTCTCTTTCTGTGTGTGTATACTCGTGAGCAAAAAATAAATCGGCCAAACAAATTTTATACATTTTATTGCACTAAAAGCTATATTGAACAAAGAATAATTGAACAAGGAAACTAATAACACAGAACAAAACATTTACTTTAATAAATGCTTAGGATTGAATCGCATTCCCTTTTGATTTCTTTAAAAGATCAATCCTTTTAGACATGCTCTCAACCAAAATGAAACACTGAAGAGGAGATGCTATTCTATTCGCCTTGCACAGCTTCCCACAGTTTGTCATTGTTTGAAAAGGTTCTTCCATCCAATGCACGAGATATTATGGACCAAATATTCTCGATTGGGTTTAAATTGGGGCTTTGACCTGGCCAAAATATCACATTAATTATCAGAAAACCATTTTTTGTGACTTTAGCACTGTGTGCCGGGCATTATTGTGTTGAAAAATAATGTTCTGAGATATACCCAACTTCAGGATACTTAGTAACAGTACTGTTTCTGATATTCGAATGTATTCCTTTGCATTGATTGACTTCTCCCATCTAATGTTCCCCAACTCCTGCTGCATTAAAAGTTCCCCATACAATTATCTCTCCATTCCCGTTTTTAACTGTCGTTTTTATGCAACTTGGTGAAAATTTTTCTCCAGTTCTTCGAATACTACATCAATAACAAGACAAAATCTTGATTCATCTGACCAAAAAACATTCCTGAACCAGTCTATCTTTCTTGCCATAATACGAGAAGAATCTCTTTTTATCATTGATATTCTTCTTAGATATAAAAAATGGCTTCTTTGCATACGTTTAGAAGAAAATCCCATTTCTTTCATTCGTCTAGATATTGTATATCTAGAAAGAGAATTTCCAGCCCCTGTTTTGAATTTTTTGCTATGGTCAACATAAGTTTTCTTTCAATCCTTAAAAACAGTTAATTTAAGCCTGTGGGCGTCCTTCAAAGTGAATGCTCTAGGGCGACCAGATCCAGATTTTTCTTTTTACCAAGCATTCGACTTCGAACCTTTGACCAGTTCACTTCACTACAAAAAGAGATGTTTTCATTTTTTCTTTTCTTAAAATATCAAAAATCTGTTTGTAAGTCGTTTTGGACTGCCTTAATCCTGCAATTCGGTTTTTATCTCCTCGCCAAGATGCGGTCTTATCATATTCAGGATTAATTTTTCCACTTATTATTATATGCTATAATAATAATGATCAGCAAAGTAGACATTTTCAGTTAAAATTAACAAAAATTCATGGAAAAATATTGAAAAATCGATTTCTTCTTTCTTTCACTCTTGACCCATTTTTTATTTTGCTCATGAGTGTATATAAGAAAAGCTCTACTCTCTATTGCGTATTGAGCTTTTTTATTCGGTTGGCATTAAATTATCTATAAATATAAAAGCGAAAATGTATGTATGTATGTATGTGTGTTCGCTTTTTCTGTATGCCTACAAAAGGCTTTTTTCAGAGAAGCGGTCGCTCGCTTCACAACTTTTAAAAACTTTTTATATCACATATAAATCGTAATATCTCACAGTTAACAGTCTATTTAATTTGCTCGATTTCGGGAAGATAAATATTCAACATTTGTCGCTCGCCGCATGTGGGTTAGACTTTTTCCTATAACATCTTGGGAAAATAAAAATCCCGCAGTCAAACTTGACTTCATTAACTCATTAAAACGGGCACCTGCCAAATCCAAGTAATTAAATAAATTCAAACGTGTTTCCGTTAGCATCTCGCGGTGGGTCAATGGTTAACGTCGCATTCTTTTTTTTTCACACTTTAATTTACAACTTTGCCTCACCGGTTCGGGTTCGATCCTCATGCTTACTTTTTTTTTTTTTAACCCCCTCACACCCGGAGTTTCCACACACACCTCCAAACACCCGGATAACGCCGGGTACCCCTCCCTAGTCTATATATAAATACTGGTATTTATATTGAAGTTTACCATTGCCTATTTCAGGTAAACACTACATCATTTTGATTGCATTACTATATATATATATATATATATATATATATATATATATATATATATATATATATAGTTAAAAAACGTAATATATTATACCACAGAAAAGTTTATTCCCTGATCCCAAAACATTACATTAATTTTACTAACCCCACATAAAAAGAAGTGCTAAATAAACGAGTTGTTTAAAGTGGTAATGGATTGTTGTAAAACCATTCATACCTATTGATACAGCTGATTACATTAATTGGGGCAAAATATGCCACAGAATCAAGGCACGACTGCAGGCAAGCTTGTACGAAGAGCGTGCAATAAATAGTGCCCCTGACCCACTTCCCGTTGTCTGATCTAGCTGAAATTTTGCATGTGCAATGATTTATATCTGCACGGGTTATGTGGAAAATTACAGCTCTGAATTAATTGTGGTTTCTGTTTTACAGGTGTTTGAACTGAGTCAGGTGTGAAATGGAGCCTGTTAAATGTTGAGCAGTGATCCAGTTTTTGCATTTGAAAGGACGCACACCAGAGGAGACTTTTGATGAAATGAAAGAAACTTATGGTGATAATGCCCCATCATATGACCTTGTAAAACACTAGCATCATGAATTCAAACATGGCCGGAAGTCTGTGGAAACAGCTCCCAGACCTGGTCGCCCCCCTTCTGCCATTGATGAGGCATCTGCCCGTCAATTCAAGGCTGCCATTTTGGAAGATCAGCGCATTACTATTCGTCAAATAGCCCAAGATGTCAAGATTATTACAGGGTCTGTGGAAACTATCATTCATGACCATTTGCATATGCATAAGGTGTCTGTCAGATGGATTCCCAGGTTGCTCACACCATTCCAGAAGCAAGAACACATCGAGTGCTCGAGGATGAATTTGGAAATGTGCCAAGAAGATGAGTCAAAGTTTTTCAAAAGACTGATTACACAGGATGAAACCTGGGTCCGTCACTATGACCCAGAGACCAAAGCTCAGTCAATGCAGTGGAAGCACTTGGACCCACCACCTCCAAAGAAGGCAAGGGTGCAGCCCTCCGCTGGCAAGGTCATGCTCACAGTCTTCTGGAACACGGACGGAGTAGTGATGACAGATTTCCTGGCAAAGGGTACTACAATTACAGGAGCCTATTATGCTTCACTTTTGAGGAAATTAAGGGAAGCTATCAAAATCAAGAGGTGGGGCAAGATCAGCAAAGGTACCCACCTCCTGCAGGAAAACGCTCCTGTCCACAACTCGCATGTCACCAGATCAGAAGCATGGGAGTGTGGTTATGAAATCCTACCCCATCCTCCCTACTCTCCTGGGCTTGCATCCTCTGACTTTCACCTCTTCCCAGCCATGAAGTTGTTTTTGAAAGGAAAGCGTTTCCCAGATGATGCAGCCTTGATTTCTGAAATCACGTCATGGTTGGAGGACCAACCTGGGGTGTTCTACAAAAACGGTCCCCAGAACTGCATCAAACGATGGGAGAAATGCATAACTCTGGGTGCTTCCTATCTAAAGAAAGACTAATAACTGTGCCAAGTTTCATTGCTCTACTGCTATGGGAAGTGGGTCAGGGGCATTACTTATTTAAGGGGCTTTAAAAATAAAGGTACAAGATTCAATTTGAAATTTATTTATCTTCAAAGTGCCCTTTTATAAATTATAAATAAGGTATAAAAATTTAATTTAAATTGAATCAAAAAATTACCTTGCATTTATTTTATGTTGCACTTTTTCAAAAATTCATTGAAAATTTTATATCTATATCATTAATATCTAGATGAAAGATAATGTTTTTAAATTGCAACAAAATGTACATTACATAAAATAAATCCAAGGTAATTTTTTGATTCAATTTAAATTAAATTTTTATACCTTACTTTGTAAAATTTATAAAAGTGCACTTTGAAGATAAATAAATTTCAAATTGAATCTTGTACCTTTATTTTTAAAGCCTATAGTAAAAACATTTTGTTTAACAATTTTCATGCCCTGGATGAAATGCTTTTCTAACTCGTATCTTATCTTTTTAAGATTATATTTTAAAACTCTCCTTCTCTCTATTTCAGTTTGTATTTCTCCTCACACCACACCTCATTTTTTGCAACTCCCTCTTGTAATACAGATCTGAATAATGAGAAAATCTGAATTTTTTTAACAAACACTTTAAAATAACTTTTTTAGATTAAATTTGTTTAAACTCCTTTCAGAATAGAAAATCTTTAAAATTTGATAAAGAACATATTTCATATACGTTTCATTAACAAATATTTAGTAGAATACGAGAAAAATAGAGATGAAAATTTCAAAAGGATTGTATAACTGGTTATGGTCAATAGTAGTCCTCGCCAGTGAAAGTCTTTGTTATTGTTATTCTATTATTATTATTATTTAAAACTTTTTGTGTCCTGCTTTTTCGCGTGAGGACTTATATATATATATATATATATATATATATAAATTCTAGCAGGCAGGCCGGCATTGCCCGATCGTAAAATACGCTTAAATATGATATTTTGATTAATGCAGATTTCATATTTATTATTATATTGGACCCAATATATGGGTATGCTTAAAAAAAAAAAAAATGATTCGTGCGCCACCAACGAGAATGAAAACCAACAAGTTTGGCTTACGATTTACTTTTTCCTTTGACGTTAATGCCTGAGCTATGAAGACATGTTTGCTGCATGAATCATTAGCTATTACGTTACGCATGCATATTCGTAATACCGTCATACCACCTTCACCTGGCAAATTTAATTATTTTTTTTTATTTTCACATTTTGCACCGATTTTCCCCTGCTATATCCCAAATATAATGTTTCGCATAGGCTCAAATACCCTATAAAGTTTCATGTATGTAGACAAAAAACTAGCAGAGATGTTTGGTAGCCAAAATTTTTTAAGCAAATATATATACGCATACACACAAACACACACACACACACATATATATATATATATATATATATATTGTTTACTATAATCTTTTAGACAAATATTACGTAAGTATAAATCATGTAGAATAGCTGCATGAATAAATTACACGTAATAGTTAACTAAAGATGATAGTGCCACAAGAAAACCGGGAAAAAAACTAATAGGGAATTAATTAAAATGAATGTTTAAAAGAATATGCAAATTTGTTAGATCTTTTTCTAGTGAATGCAATTCCACAACCCACATATAACAAAGTTGTATTTACTTTTTAAATAAATAGAAAAAATACACAAAAAAACAAATCTCTCTCTCTATATATATTTTAAAATTTAACGGTTTAAAGCCAAACAAGTGCAGAATCTCATTCAATAAATAAACATATTTATTAAAATTAAAGTCGATGTTTCGATTCATAACAGAATCTTCACCAGGAAAAACAATATAGGGTTTTTATTGTTTTTTTGTATGCCATGATGATTGTAAGGATTGGCACACACACACACACATTATATATATATATAGTTCGTTTATTATACAAGCATTATTGGTTACATATGTAACCAATAATGTTTGCATAATAAACAAAGCTCTATCCTGCATTGAGTACTCTCACATGAGTGTCATTCGATTTACATCTAGGAAAACAATTGATACACCCATTGTATCATATATATATATATATATATATATATATATATATATATATATATATATATATATATACCACTTTTGTGTAAATAAAATTACCAAAAAAAAAACATAATTGAAAAAACATACTTTACCAAACCAACTATACAGTGTGGACAAAAAGAAAGTCCGCACTTGTAATTTTTTCAAAAAATGCAAATTTAAGCTAAATTTAATGTAACTGTTTAAACAACCTATACCTCATTTGATTCGCCTTTTATTCCTCTAAAATTTTACCTGTTTATATTTGATTTTTAATTGAAATATTCTAGTGTTCATGTCAATTTAAAAACTGGCTTCAAATTGAGGAGGCAAAAAAAGTCCGCAGCAACAAATTCGCTTAAACACAGCTTAAATTAACACCCCTAAATCAGTTTAAAATATCCACAACCAGCCAACAAAGCATCTCGAGTGGTAATTGTTGTTGTTCCAGGTTATACAACGTAACATTTAGTCCATATGCCACGACTTTCTCTTAGGGATCGTCAGGAGCTCATTAATCTCCACCTTTCTGGTTTATCCAATAGAGAAATCGGCTGCAGATTGAAATGTGATGAGAAAAAGTTATTTTTTTAAATTGACGTAAACACGAGAATATTTCAATTAAAAGTCAAATATGAACAAGTAAAATTATAGAGGAATAAAAGGCGAATCAAATGAGGTATAGTTTGTTTAAACACTTACATTAAATTTAGCTCAAATTTGCAGTTTTTGAAAAAATTACAAGTGCAGACTTTCTTTTTGCTGCCTGTGTATGCGTGTATATATATATATATATATATATATATATATATATATAATGATAAAACATTTAAAATTCTTATCCACATTCATATGTTTCATCCTTTTTTTGAGAATCATCAGTATGGAGAATGACTATTCTGCCGGTCATCAGATTTTAAATTGCAGGTTCAAGTACACAGTTTAACTTCTGTTGAACGCTTAGAACCATTCAGCCAATCTAACAACTGCATGAAGAGAATTAAGTTCTATTTATGTCTATGCAAGCTGACATATCAAGAAGGCTGTGAGAAACATTTTCCCCAAAAGAAGCTGAAGTAAAAAAAAACAAAAACAAAAAACAAAAAAACAAAAAAACAAAACGTAAAACCATACATGTTCAGTTAATTTGAATGTCAGTGTGATATTGCCAATCAAAAACTAGAAAATCATAAGAAATCGTATGGGACAAGCAGGTTAATTAAGAAGCAAATTAAGTTTGTACGTCCGGCTCAGTCAATTTGTTGAACACTTAAAGAATAAGCAAGTATGTGTTATGGCGAACACAAATAACACGTTTTCTATTTTGAATTATAAGAGCATTTTTATTAAGTCAGCGTGACCTTGTCTCTGTAAACAGATAAAAATGATTGTTATCATACGGTACTGTTTCTATATCTCTATTGCAATCTCTTTAGCTATCCATCTATTTATCTATATATCCATATCATATATATGAATTATATACAGGGTGACCGCCCCCCCCCAAAAAAAAGCCGGGCCCCAACTCTAATTAGGCCCAGTTTCTTAGTGTTTTGTTCGAATGAAATGAAACTTTGGTCATAACTAGTTTATTATATTCAAAACATCACATCAAAACACTAGGGTCTTTGGCCTTTTTTTCTCCGTTCTACAGCATAGTTTCTAGATGGTCTTCATTTAACTTTTGTTTTCTTTGGGTCACCCTGTATATTTAATATATATATATATATCTCAGAATGATTTATAAGGAGGAATTTACTAATCAAAGAGAAGCAAGCACCAAAACCAAATATAAATATAGTTATTTATATTTTAATCTCAACCAAATGAACAAGCTCAATACAATCACTGAGGATGAACCTATGCAGCGACCAGCAAAGACATAAAGATATTTCGTTAATAATTTCCTCTGATGAGAAGAAGTAGCATTCTTTGAAACTCCACGGATTAAGGAGCACCCATGTTTGGAGCATTCCACCGAACAATAAAAACCGTTTGTAATAACTCCACTTTGCAAATCTGTTCTTATTTTTACTTTATATATATATATATATAATTTTTTTTTTCTTTATGTAAATATGGGCAAATCTTGTTACAATGTGCAGACCGTTTCGATTTAAGCTAGAAAAAAAAATTGAAAATTAAAAGGTTTAAGAAATTTTTTTAATTTTAGAGGAGGAACAGATTTTACCATGTCTAACGTGAGGCATGGTTTAATGTTCTCATGATTGTAAATCGGAGGGCAAAAAAAATAACCGCTGTTATACGTTAAAGAAAAAAAAGCATGATATTTGCATAAAGAAAATAAAAAATTAGAAATTTGCTCTCTTTGATATATATATATGTGTGTGTGTGTGTGTGTGCGTATTAGATTTTTAGCCCATTAAAAATGGGAAAAAGTTATGTTGAGTGCTTTATGCCAAACTTATGGTTGAATATAATTAAATTTATGCTCATTTTTGCCTTGAATATTTATCTCTATAAATTCCTAACTGTGCATCGACCAGATACCATAATACTTACTTCGCTGCACCTTATCAAAGACTACTAAATTTCAAGCAAATCAGACCAGTAGTTTCCGCGAAAAAGTGAAATGGAAAGGCAAGCCAAGAGGAGCCCTGACTGTCGTACGGGCGGTCGGGTTTCAATCCTAGCTTGAGATAGTTGCCTGTCTAGCCGCACTGATGAGCTGTGAAACAGCGAAACAGTACTGTATGTGGTTATATATATATATATATATATATATATATATATATATAGATAGATAGATAGATTGATTGGTTGATTGATAGATAGATATATAAATTATAAATACTTTTTATAATCATATTTTTTAAATTAGGAATAATTTTCGTATTCATTTTTGTATATCTTTAAATATTTATATTTTAAAAATATTTTATTTTATATTTAATATATTTTTTTATATTGTCATTCTGTTATTAGGTTGCTTTTGATTTCAAATCAATAGTTTTTACCTGTTGAGTTCAGATGCCCGTTGTACTTTTGATAAATATGAGGCGGGTATTTGCTGTTTAAAAATCGTGAGATGAGTAGGTTTATGTTTTCTTTTCGATATTCTGTTGTACGGGAGCAGATGCGTCCAAGGTGTAAACGGGTACACATGATTGAGTTCTTTTTTGAATTAATACTGCACTGCTTTGAAATTCTTTTAAACCCCTTTGGATATGCATGCATATACATTTTATGCACAAAGAACGCTGATACACGTTTCTTCCGTGAACGTTTCACTATTCAAGAAACAGGATTTGGTTTACTACTTCGGTGCCTTTTCAGACTCATTATAGACATGGGAATGTTTCTTCTGAATTAATCTGCCTGCGAGTGTACTGGATATTAACTTCCGGTTCATTTTATCCTGGAGTACATCTAATTCCTGAATTTGAATTGATTTACATTTTAACTCCTTTATTTTTATTTTTCTTACTCTTACTTAATTTGTCCTGCGTTATTTATATTTTATAATTTAATTTTTTATCAGAACTTTATTGCAATTTTTTTGAATTTACGAAAATTAAAAAAAAAATTTTTTTGAAGTTAAAAAAATATTTTTTTTTAAGTTTAAATTTTTTAAAAATATTTCCATAAATTCAAAAAAATTTTATTATTTAATTTTCTTATATATATATATATATATATATATATATATATATATATATATATATATATATATATTTTAGCCTTTTATTGTTTTTTTCTGTCCCTTCTCTTTTTTATCTCCATCATATCACGTCCCTATAAAATATTTCCCAATTCTAATCTAAAAAAAAAATCATTTCTAAACAAAATCGGTATTGTCTTTTTACCTTTATTTTTGTATAATGCCGGCTTTTTTTCCTCTTCTGGTGAAAAGCATTCAGCTCCGAAATACCATGGACTAAAGAGGTTTTCTCTTTTAGTTTTCTTTCTGTAACTATGATTGACTATATAATAATATAATAAATTTCCTATGTAATTTTACGTTTTATTTTTTATTCTTTATTTTTTTATATGGTAGTCACCACTTATCAAGGCCCGGAAGTCACTCGGGGATAAGGGTTATTGTGTGTACAATAATCAATGGGATAATATCGTAGTAATCATTAGTAATGGAGATTTGATAAAGTGTCTTACTTAAGGGGCGGTTTATCAGAAATTTGTTTATGCTGGACTTGAAGACATCCAAGTTGTAGTCAGTTGGGAAACAGGCAAACGGAACAGAGTTCCACAGGCGTGCACTTCTAAGAAAGAAGCTTTGTTCATGGAATCTATGTTTTGATTTAGGCACAGATAAAGAATGGGGAAAATTATTGACAGTGGTTTCAACTAGACGGGTGTTTTTTTGTGAAAGCTTGGCGAGGGGGGGGGCAGAGATTGGAGCTCAGAAGAGCACTTGCCATGGAAATAATGATAAAACAAAGACAGGCTCGCAACATCTCTTCTGTAGGAGAGAGGTTGCAGAAAAGAGAAAAGGGCATCCCCCACTAAGCCATGAAGTTTATTCTTTTATCCCTTACCTGTGTCATTCGTCCTTGACTCCAAAGAAGAAAGTATTTATTCTTTATTTAGAAATGCACCTCTGGACCAAAGTAAAGTAGGTTTGCAACAACAGATGTCATATACAAATTTATTATGTCTTCACTCTTAGCCACTCTCTTATGTAACTTTAAAACGACATTTTAGACACATTTACTTCTTATAAAATCCTAAATTTCATTCTAGGAACAGCAGAATCACAACTGCACCATCTTTAAAGGAAATAGTTTCCTATTTTCCCCTATAAATATAAAGTCCTCCTATCGCCCTCAGATAACACTGGAAGGAAATATATACATCCTACAGATATTTTTCTTGTAGCCTTATTAACTGGATCTTATACTCATAGACAAAGCATAATCTTTCCATTTCCCAATTTAAAACCAATAAATTCTCCGTTCTCACATTCTGCCAAATCTCATTGGCTGAGAGCTGACAATTCATTTATTCCAGAATCTACATATTATTATAAACGAACGCTACAGACCTTTACAAATATGGCGTCACTCTCGACAAGAGGCAATCGATTTAAAAAATAAATCAAGTACAAACATAATAACTAAAAAAAATTAGTATTTTAAATTAAATACTTTGTGCATGTGAATTGTTCTTATACACTTATACCACCGTACTAAACCTTTCGTGTTTACATAAGTTTATAAATACAAAATGTTCTGCAATACATCGAGACATGCTTATAAGCCAAGAATTCTTTTATTTGTACATTAAATATAACCTAGATGTTAATTGTTCTTATACATTTATTCTATCATGCTAAATCGTAGATATTGTTAATAATGTTTTCCGACACATCGGCACACGCTTATAAGCCATTATTATTTTTTTTAAACCTGGATAAATATTTTTTTTTTTATTTTTAAGTACGATTCACTAAAATTCTTTCTTCATATGTTAAATAAAAAATAAAAAGATTAAGTGAATAATTTAGCCGAGACTCGGAAATTGCTGAAACCTTACAAAGTGAACTATAATGCTTGACCCTAAAATTTAATCATAACCAGAAATCGACAGTTTATATACTTCAAAATTTTCTTATGTGTGATTTTGAAGCATTTAAACTGTCTATTCCTGACTATTTGTAAAGTGTGTGCATACCTGCGTGTGTCCACATGTGTGTGAGTGTGTGTGCATGGGCATGTGTGCTTGTATGTGTATGTGTGTGTCTGTGTGTATTTGCATGTATGCATGTGGGAGTGAGTGCGTGCGTGTTTGTGTGCATATGTGTATGCATGCGCGTGTGTGTGCATCTGTCTGTGTGATACAAATCAATTTAATACTTGCGTTCACCAGACTCAGCCAGGACAGCGCATGGCCGGGCGGGTACAGCTAGTGTGTATATATATATATATATATATATATATAGGGTATCCATTAAGTTCGGTTGCACGTTAAAAATGTATGTTTCTTTGTATTTGCAATAGAAATAATTTGTAAACATGATATTAGGTTTCATGAAACTAGTTTTAATATTGTTATTGAATTCTTCACCACAAAATTTGCAATAACTTTTTTAGATAAGTAAAAATAATGTCTTTTTCAGAATCAATTTGATCCATGGTGGGGACAGTAAACTATCTTCTTTCATTAATGAGATTGTTTCAACAGTAAAGATAGTCACAACAATTGTCTATGCAAGCAAACTAGTTGATTAGTTTAAAAGCTAAAATAACCAATGATTTCAGGCATTATTGCAAATCAGCTGGAAAATATTTTCTGTGACTTGTAAAATTGTATTGGTTATGATGGAAGACATGTGAAAATTTATACGTCGATAAAACCTTTAAAAAATAGTTTTTTTTTCTACTTTCTAAACCTTTCTATGGATGATTTCAAATACAAATAAAGTTATACATTTTTAAGATGCAGGATTTTGTGGACATCCTGTATATATATATATAAGGTACTTTCAATAAGTTCCCAGACTTTTTTTTCGAATGGGCATTTTTATTAATAGTACACACATAAAACTCTGGTCCCATTTGAAGTAATCTCCTCCGGCTTCAATGCACTTGTTGTATCATTCCATGGAAATCTTCTTTCGTGACCGTATCAATAATCCTCATCGCAGCCTCTTTCATCTCATCAATTGTCTCATAACGCCAGCCTTTAAGGTTTTCCTTGAGCTTAGGGAATAACAAAAAGTCACAGGGAGCAAGATCTGGACAATAGGGAGGGTGAGGAACTGTCTTGATGCCCATCTTGGTCAAATAGTCTGTGACAAGGATGGAGTCGTGGACTGATGCCTTGTCGTGGTAGAAATGCTACTGATCTGAGAGTGCTAATCTCTTCCAACGGAATCTCTTCTTGAACGCTCTTGAAACCTCAACATAGTATTCCTTATTGACTGTCTGTCCAGTGGGAACCCAATGCATGTAGATTATGCCCGTGCTTTCAAAAAAAAAAAAAAAAAAAAAAGAAGAAAGAAAGGATCATAAGTTTCTGGGTGAATGTGCTCTGACTGGCCTTCTTGCGTCCAGGAAAGCCAACATGCTTCCACTGGAAACTCTGTCGCTTGATATCTGGGTCATAGCAGTAGATCCAGCTTGCATCAAGAACTGCGGGATCTGAATTGATCAGCTTGACCATCTCCCTGCTGTCACCGCAACATCTTTCTGATCTTCTCTGAGCACCCTTGGGAGAAACTTTGCGCAAGTGTCCAGGTTTCATCATCAATGTATGTATGAATACATGTATAACACAAGGGAGGTAATCCAGTGTCTATTTAAGTGAATGCATGGATAAGCAGAAGCTGACTGAAGTATGAATATTGTCTGTGATATAAACAAAATGATAACTAAATTCACTTGAAAAAACAGTCAAAAGAATTGTCAGTATGTTGGGCAGTAACATTTTTAAAGGAAATGCGAGTTCGCCTTTCTTTGTAGTTGTAAAATAGTTTGTTTAAATTTCTACTGTTTGCCAAAAAATATCACACCAAGTATCAGCAGCTAACGTGAAGTATTACTTATAAAACAGACGACAAAAGATTAAGACTTAGTGTCAGTAGTTTTATATAATCCAGACAATGACGCTCACCTATTTACCATCCTGAGATGTAAAATGTTCTCCAGAATAATATTTCAATCCTTCACTTAAAAAACCTTTATATAAAAATATATCTGAAGAGAGCTGTACAAGGCTTGAAACGCGATATAAAAATATTTTAAAATAAAAAATGATAGGCTTAAAAAACCCACAATTTTTGATGGCTACACTCTTTATATATATATATATATAATATAAAGCTGAATGTCTGTGTGTGTATGTGTGTCTGGTCACGAATAGGCTCCTGTATGGTTGACTATTTTAAAAAACTGATTGCATATAATAATAGAAGATGTATCGAGACACAGGAATGGGTATGTTTGATCTGGTAGAACAGTGGTTCATTAAAATTGTGTGGGGTCTGCGTTCGCGTCTGGTCCACAAGTATGGAAATAAAAATTAAAAAATTAAAAAAAAAAAAAACGTTTACAAGTGTTTTTGATATAGATGTACATAAGAATACTTTGATAAGTATGTTTTAACTTAAATAGGGATGGTATAATAAAATTGTGGGATCTGCGTTCGCGCCTGGCCTCCATAGAATAGAAATAGGCACAAACTTTAATACAGACTTTTCGTATCTATCTGCGTAAGTATACTTTGATAATTATGTTTCAGTTTGAAGAAATACGGTATAATAAAATTATGGGGTGTTCGTTCGCGCCGGACCTCCATAGAATGGAAATATGTCACAAAGTTTAACAAGGATTTTAATATAGATCCACAGAATATTGTGATAAGTGTCTCAGTGTGAACAGGTATGATATAATAAATTATGGGGTTTATCTATTTTATTTTTATCATATTTTGCTTTAGTTTTGATACCCCCAAATTCGAAGCTATCTCTTTACAACCCTTCCTTTTCATAACCTATCGTACTTTCATAAATCAGTCCATTTTCTGTATGCTGTTTTTGAACCCAGTCAACGACGGGTACTTTTGCTAGTATTATATATATATATATATATATATATATATATATATATATATATATGTATATAGATGTAGATTTGTTGTTGCTTTTTTTGAAAAGATCAGATAATTAAAAAAATAGTTATTGTTTATATATATATATATATATATATATATATATATATATATATATATAGATAGAGAGAGGGGGAGGGAGAGAGAGATTTGTAGTTGATTTTTTTTAACGATAATATCATTAACTTAGCATCTTCACCTTGAAGCTAATGTTTCTTTGAAAATCACCCATATTTTTATTTGAACGTAAACAAATAATATTTTTATTTATTTATTATTTTTTAAAACAGTAATCTACGAACATGCATGTTTCGGGGCCCTACCCCTCTTCAGCATAGCTTGACTGTATTTAGGAATCGAACCCCAGTCCTTATATTTTACAGCCCTAATTTTACAGTGTCTAATCCCTTACGCTATGAAGCCATAGATAATTTTACTGTTTATTTTTATCGTCTATATATTCACATAGATTTGTTGTCGATTATATAGTCATCCACATACAGATCTTTTTCGCTGTATCACAGCTCATCAGTGCGGCTAGACAAGCATCTACCTCAAGCTAGGCTCGAAACTCAACCGCCCAAACGACAGTTGGAGCTTCTAACTATTGCGCTATTTGGCTGCTGCTACGCTGGTAGTGAATTAACAATGTTTTAACATTGTCCAAATGCCTAAGCTCGATTTGTTTACACAGAGAGCATCGCTTCATATGCTAATGGCAGTTTGTATATCACTTCCTAATATGCTCAACCCAAGATAGGGAGCGTTATAGTCCTCCACATACAGTACTGTTTCACTGTATCACAGCTCATCAGTGCGGCTAGACAAACAACTACCTGAAGCCAGGATTAAAACTCGACCGTCCATATATACATATATACTTTTTATTTGCTTTACATAAGCATTTACATAATGAGAAGCTTCGGTCAGCCAGTTATGTACTGCAATAAACCTTATCCCTGAGTGGCTTCCGGGCCTTGATAAGTGGTGATCACTGTGTAAAAAAAAAAAAAGTTACAAGTAACTAGTAAACACTTCAGACGATATTGCTTATAGAAAGGTATAGTCCATAACCAGTATCGTCTGAAACTATCTCGCTTGAAGAAGTCTCTAATAGCTTATGACCGAAACATGCTCATTAATGTATAGCTTATGTAAAACAAATAAAAAGTATATATTGTCCTACTCCGGTATTGAGCACTCGTGTATGAACTTCGTTGAAACTTCATTGATTGCTTCACCTCTGGAAAATATTAATAAGGAATTTATATATATATATATATATATATATATATATATATATATATATATATACACATACTTGTTTATTGTTATATAAACATGCTCACATCCCGCTGCTACAAATAGCCACTTGTTTCAATCAAACAACAGATATCATATTTATATAACAATAAACAAGTATTATCACCTCTTTTTATTGAGCACTATCTAACAACCTCGTTGAATTCATTAGTCCATTACTTTTGAATAAAAAAACCCGAGTATATATATATATATATATATATATATATATATATATATATATATATATATATATATATGATATAATGCGATATGATAAGTTAATGGCAAAGTAGATTCATTGGTCGATATAATAATTAAATGAATAATTTTCAGTCACTTGACAGTCACTGTCAAGAATTGTAAAGGTCAACATCATTAAAGGAATAAATTGTAGGATGGTCATCATCATGAAATTTGGAATATAGACATTTGTCATCTGTATGTTATATGCTCTGTAATTACATTGAGCTTCATAAATTAAGTATTAGTATGTAAAAAAAAGCGCTCTCTCTCTGTTTATATTTTTTGTCATTTATTAGTTATATGCTCTGTAATTACATTGAGCTTCTTAAATAAGGATTGGTATGTATAAAAAAAGAAATACAAGTGAATAAATAATACTTCCACAGATATATATATATATATGTGCGTGTGTGTGTGTGTATATATATATATATATATATATATATATATGTGTGTGTATATATATATGTGTGTGTATATATATATATGTGT
>NC_136500.1:87837255-87847255 GCF_053919585.1 Euprymna scolopes
TATAATATATATGTATATATATAATATATATGTATATAAATAATATATATGTATATATATATAATATATATGTATATATATAATATATATGTATATATATATAATATATATGTATATATATAATATATATGTATATATATAATATATATGTATATATATAATATATATGTATATATATAATATATATGTATATATATAATATATATGTATATATATAATATATATGTATATATATAATATATATGTATATATATAATATATATGTATATATATAATATATATGTATATATATAATATATATGTATATATATAATATATATGTATATATATAATATATATGTACTAGCAAAGATACCCGTGCTTCGCACGGAGCTTTGTTGCGCACTCGGGTACCAAAATCTGTGGGCACCTTTCCAGTAAGTTGATGTTGTAAGAGCAACGATTGCATAAGGTGATTAACATTTTAACTACCTCTTGTAGTGACTGAAATTCAATCAGGAACTTCACAAAACATTTTCATCAAAAAGGAAGGTTACTTGATGTTACATAGTAAATTTTTCATTGAAGTCATTTTCAACTCTTGCTTAAATTTTATCTTGCACATTCAATACTAAAAACTTACCACAATCAGATCATGTCAGTTTTTCCTCATATCCATTTCTCGAACTTTTCACTAAAGAGCCTCAGGGTAAACTACATTTCTGCTGCTTTGATTTGGAGCCAGAATGTAGAGTTTTTCTGAACTTCCTGTCCGGCTGATGGAGACGTAGAACATACCGTGACTGAAGCAGTCTGATGTCAAGTCTACGCCAATGGTGTTAAATGTCTGACCTTGACTTTTGTTTATGCTCATTGCAAAACACACCTTCACAGGAAATTGGAGTCTCCGGAATTTAAATGGAAGTACTGAGTCCGATGGAACTAAGGGGATCCTTGGCAGTAGAACGGTTTCGCCTTTGTAGGGACCACAGGAAATGGTGGCCTCAAGTACATTGGTGTGCAATCTGGTGATAACACATCTGGTTCCGTTTGTTATTTTTGGCGGTTCCAAGGATCGAAGAATCATGATTGGCGATCCAATTTTGAGATTTAAAATGTGTGGAGGCATTCCAGATATCTCCAAAGAGTTTAAAAACTCCACAGGGTAGTGAACAGCTTTATATTCATTAGTAGCTGAATCAACTGACTTGTATTGCTTTGTGTCTCCTGGAAATTCATCCATTATTGAATTGTTCAAATGATTCACATTGCTGTTTAATGGCGAAATAATAGCCCTCTCAGCAAGCCAATCCGGTGATTTTCCATTGTTTTGCAGGTCTGGGTACACTTTGTCTTTCAGTTGCTTCTGATTACCGACACATTTACCAAGCGTAGTTGGAATCTTAATTGTGTCAGGTGAAGAAGTGATAGGAAACTGACCATTACCGATTTGGAGAAGCAATTTTGAGAAGTCTGCTGCAGCTGTGTTATCAGAGATATAGGCTCTCATATTAGTAGTCAGTCTCTTCACTATAACGTGCCTCCAGAGATAGGATTGTTTCAAACTTGCATTGACAATGTTAGCCCTTGTGCCATTTTTAACCACTGGGAGGATTTGACGGAAATCACCGCAAAATAAGGTTGGAATGCCACCCATAGGATTCTTGTTTCCTGTGATGTCTTGCAGTGTTCGGTCAATTGCTTCATAAGCACTCTTGTGCGTCATTGGGGCTTCGTCTACAATGATTGCAGAGGTGTCTCTAATTACATTTGCCAAGGCTGAGTTACCAGTAATTTTGCAAACTGGCTGATCCATTCGATGAGTATCCAAGGGTACTTTAAAAGTGCTGTGAAGAGTGCGGCCACCTTGTAGTAGAGTAGCAGCAATGCCACTGAATGCTGTTGCAAGCACAATCTTTCTCATGATCTAATCTTTGCAAGGATCAAATTGATTACAAAAGTCTTGCCCGTACCACCTGGAGCATCAAGAAACATCATGTTTTTGTTCATTTCACCTTGTGCTTCCAACATTGCCATGAATGAATTGTAAACTTCTCTTTGAGAATCGGTCAGTTTTTCTTGCATATTTTCTGCTTGTAGGGAAGTTCTTCAAGATTATAAGTAACTTCACGTTGATACTCTCTCGCGAGTCTTTCATCTCTCCCTTGCATTGGTGCAGGTAATCCATAGCTTGCCAATGGTTGACCGCACATAAGGAGAACTTTTTCTTCAATTAGACAAAGAGTTTTATTGTAGATGTCCTCATTAAAATCTGCTTCTGGATTGTTAACTTCTTGCCTGTATCTGTGAAGAATGTCTTCAGATATTACATCACGAAAAGCCATCCAGATCTCAAGAGGATTTCTTGGCTCACAGGCTGTTAAAATTATCACAAATAGGCTTCGCAAATTTGAAGGTGATTGAGTGGCACTTGCCTCTCCTACTGCTTGATGCAAGTGATGGTCATTTTCTAGAAGGCCTCGAGCAAGGCACGCTGCTCTGTATGTTTCAAACACCTGACCATTGTATGCTCGCAAATTTTGAAATGAAGTTGGACCAGCAACCTCATTGAGCAACAGGCGTAAGAAATAACACTCCCCTGCTTTTGGACTAATCGTGTAGATTCTCCCAATGCATGGTGCCTTCCATACATCATCATTTTCAGTACCTTCAACTTGTACCCCACGCATTCTTCTCATCCATTTCTTTGTCGATTTGTTCCAAGTGTAAAACTCAGGGACTTCTACGTATTTGAGACCCCTTGCAAAGTCATCCTCATGGCAGAGTTGAAAAAATGCTGTCAAAGTTGTGGCAGGCGGTGGACCTTGGGCTCGTTCCAGAGCAGTATCAGCTGAGAACATGACACGCTGCCCATTTTCAAGATGGACAGAAAGTTGTACAATTGGGGGGAAATGTTCACGGATGGGATGTTCCAATATCCTCCAGGCTGCCTCTGAACTGCCGACATACCTTGCATTCTGGAACTGCTGGATCTCATCCACAATGTGACTTTGTACTTGGCCTTGTTGGTTAGCTGCTCCATCAGTTCTTTGTAGTTCAAACACTGCTTGATCACATCCTTTATTCACGTATTTGAGGACATATTTGATGCTTTGGATCGAGCTGCAAATTTCTACGTTAATGTGAGCGTTGAACTGCTGAAGGAGGACCTTGTTGTACGGAACAATCCACTGGTTTGTTATTTCTTGATTAACATACCGACCATTTCTCTTCATCCTTATTGTACCAGTCTGGCCTCCATCTTCTGGTTTTCTTCGCCTGTACTTGGGGTAAGAGTCTTGGCCTTGCTTGGTACACTGAAGAAATTCTTTTGGGTATTTTTTGGAACATTTGTTGTCAATCATACATGGTCAATTTGGATTAAATGGTCCACAAGGTCCATGCACCATATGTGCCATCACTTTAGCATGAAGATCAGGATCTTCCTCTTTGTCAGGGATCTCTGCAGATATGCAGAGATCCATTTTTTCTGGTAGAAGTTTGTCCTCTGGGGCCTGCCAGGTGAGGATGTGTGCATGCGGCAGTCCTCTTTTTTGATATTCAATACTGTACAGGAAAGCCCTCAACCTGCCAAATCCTCCCTTTTTAATAAATTCAAGTAACTTTTTTAGCTTCTGCCTGAAACCCCTGGCAACAATATCTGGACGATCCTGAGGGTCTTGCTCTTGAAGACAATTTTCTGTAATTTCTGTCCACTTTGGATTTGTTGTGAACATGATGAAGAGGTCGGCTCGGCCCATTCGCCGAACATATGCCATGGCATCACTTTGACGCTCAAACATGTATCGAGGGCCTCCTGTATAAGTTGCCGGAAGTACAACTCGTTGACCAAACTGTTCTGGATTCCCATCCTCCCTAAGAATTGAATCTCTCAAGTTGCTATAATTGTCAGCTCTCAGGGTCTGTTGCTCACGCCTCAGGAACTGTAAACGTTCTGTTTCAATCTTGCAGTACACATCCACCAGCCATTGTTGAAATAGCCTTCGGTACCAGAGAAAATAGTTTCCAGGCCGAGTCATTAAATGGTACGAATAAAATTGCTGTTGGGTAACTTTTCGCCCATTGGATGCCTTCATGTAGATGTTGTAAGATGGAGAACCATAGGGGTACATTAACGGGTACATTAAAGTATCGTAGAGGGGATGTAGTTCGGAGATCCATTTTAATGTATCATTTCTAAAACGCAAGACAATATCCCGATTAGCTGTTGGTTCATTCTCCATTAATATTCCAATCTCATACGTTGTTGTTGGAGCATTGAATCGCCGTGGATGCTCTTCTTGCGGCCTTCGGTCTTCCCTTATGACAACTTTATGTTCTACCAAGTGTTCTTCTTCAATCCTCTCCTTTGTTGTTTTCAGCTGACAAATAAAGCTGTTGTTCTCATGTAAAAATTCAGTCAGACTTTGGAGAATGTCTCTATTGAGTCTACTGTCACGTCCCCGATTATGTAGTTCCTCTTCCAGACTATCCAAGAAGTAGACTTGAATAAACTTTGCTGTTTCATCTTCAGGTGGTAAAAGACTCCCAATCTGGTGGCAAACCTGGCCTCGAATTCTAAAAGAAGGATTCCACCCATGTACTGCCGCAATTTTGTGACCAAATGATGTCATTGCAAAACAATTGTTATAACTGCGTAGATTTTGCAGAAAATCTTTAGAGATGGGACCATTGCCGGAGAGCAAATCTTGAAGCAACTGAGGCAGTGGTGGAAAGCTATCAAGCACAACTTTGCCAGAAGAACAACAACAACCAGGGGTTTCTCCTTTAAATTTTACAGCTGAGCAATGTTGACATACTTTGTCCATTTTTCCTATATCAGCTGTAGTGAGAGAGTCATTTTTGTTGTAGAGCAATCCTTTTCTATTGCAGTGTTCTATTTCATGGTGTCTCAAAGCAGTCATTCGTTGTCTAGCTGCCTCGTTTTCTGTCAATTGCTGGGGCAAAGTCATACTCTCTCTCCATGCAGCCTCTCGTTGTTGCCCTTGGTATAGGCGAAAGCTTCGTTGGGTTTCCGATTCATTCTGATGTCGTTGAGCCACTCTCAACTGACCTTGTGTACGTCTACTTACCTCATATAATTCATTCGATCGTAATATTGCTTCTCTTTCCAGTGCATATCTTTGCCTTTCTTGAATTTCATCTTGTGATGAATTTAACCGCCTTACAGCATGTCTAGTTCTGTCAGCTTCATGTTGGGTTTCTCTTTCCAAATCTGACAGTCTTGCTCTCCTTTCTCTTTGACGTATCCTGTTAAGTTCTAGACGTCTTTATCTGAATTGTTTTCATTGGAGCGAATTGCAGCAACTCTTAGTCTATTAGCTTCCAATCTTTCCATTCTTTCTTCCTCACTTTCGTTTCTACTTCGTTTGGGTGGCATAATTTCGGTTTTAAACGGAATTGTTTAACGATATTAATGATTGTAAATTAATTAAGCGTAAAGGAAATGTATACTAACTGAAATGGACGAACTATAAATAATATTTCTGAATAGTACAATTATAAACAATTATATTGTACCTATTTACTATGCCTCCCCACGGGACAGAGTTAGACACCAGGGTCGTTTTTTAACGTGGAGAAAAGGTACAAAAATAAAAATTGTCTCAGTCGTGAAGGATTTCTCCTCCACCGAAAGAGAACAAGAAAATGAAGTGCAGCATCTGAAGAACAGATACTACACTTTGATCTTGACCAAAAGGAATGAATAAAAGCGACCTACGTGTGACTCATTACTCCCGGGTGTAAACGCCACAGTCTAAAAGTAATAATTAAAAAAAAAAGTAAATGTAAAATAAATGTAATACCAACTTAGGTTAACTAAGTAAACAGTACAATTAAAACAGTTCTATTAAAACAAATAATTACTAAGATCTAGGTAATTGTTAGTCTCATTGTTATGGTTTTAAAGAAAAAAATGTGTAAAAAAAAGTTCTGCTTTTGTGAGTACGTGTATTTCTTTTAAATTACATAACCTTTTTATTTTATTATTTATATCTCTTTTAAATTTATATATTTTGTTAGTAAACTGGAAGAAATTCAGTTGAATAAAACCTTGTTCGTGTTCTTTACGTTAAACTCATATTTTTATAAAAGGTTCATCCGGTTTAAAGAAAGCACTAAGTTTAAATAAGACTGGAAATAACTAATTCAATATATAAATAGAAAAATGAAATAAATATAAGCTTTAAGTCTTAAGATAGTAATAATCAAAATGTAATAAATTATTTGTAGTTCAAATCTATGATAAACAGGCTTTCGAAATAGGCTCGACCAGAAAGATTAAATTGGAACGAAATTATAATCTCCGTGCCATTTTCAAAACAACCCCACAAAAGTAACGATATCCTGCAGTTGGTTAAATGACAATGGTTGTAAGAAAAATGTAAAAGAAAATGCGCTTATCTGTTTATTTTGACCTGTTTTATTTAATTAAAAAAAAATTGGCTATAACTGGAAGAGAGCGTTATGTTTTGGGGGTTGTTTAAAAAATAGAATGGAAATAAAGTTAGTTCCGTTTTAATTGTGTTTAATTGCGGCAAGCGCTAACAAAATCGAAAAATCACTGTTTACATTCGAAATGTAAACTTTTATAGGTTTACAGGTTTGCTGACAAGGCTGGGGGTGTTTAATACAATTATTTTACTAAATTGATTTTTTTCATTTAAAAATAAAATTATTTATTTTTTAATAAAGTTTTATTTTAAAATATTTGTTTTTGTTTATTTATATAAAATTACGATAGTTGAATTGTATTCTTTCAATTATATTGGCAAGTAAAATATAAAAGATTAAAACGGAACGAAATTGAAATTTCCATTACATTTTCAATACAATCCCAAAACATAAAGCTTTGCTCGCCAATGAATTGTTTTGATAATATACGTAAAGTGAAATAAATCGAATATAAAATTAAATGAAAATATATTAAATAATTAAATGTTAAATAGATTTTGTAAATAGTACAGTTGAAATGATTAGAATATTTCCAATATGTAATAAGGTCGAGGTAATTAGTTAAAGAGATTTAATATAATGTGATATGCAAATGAGCATAAGTCATTCGATATGGGGGTGGTTTGTAGACTAGTATATAAAGAAATTAGGCATAGATTCTTATGTCTCCTATAACAGAAACATCCTAAAATGGGTTCTAATGTTTCTCTACCAGGAGAGATCTACCCTCTTACCTCCTTTATATTTCGTTGATGATGGAGAGCTGTACACACAGACAGAAACACACGAACCCTATTACTTTATAAAAATATAGATATATATAATATATATGTATATATATATAATATATGTATATATTTATAATATAAAGCTGAAAAGCTGAATGTATGTGCGTGTATTTGTGTGTGTGCGTGTGTGTCTGTGGTCAAGAATAGGCTCCTATATGGTTGACTATTATAGAAAACTGATTACATATTATGATAGAAGATGTATCGAGACACAGGAATGGGTATGTTTGATCTGGCAGAACGGTGGTTCATTAAAATTGTGGGGTCTGAGTTCGTGCTTGGTCCACAAAGTATGGATATAAAAATTAAAAAATTAAAAAAAAAAAAACGTTTACAAGTGTTTTTGATATAGATATACATGAGAATACTTTGATAAGTATGTTTTAACTTAAATAGGAATGGTATAATAAAATTGGTGCGTCTGCGTTCGCGCCTGGCCTCCATCGAATGGAAATAGGCACAAACTTTTATAAAGAATTTTCATATCTATCTGTGTAAGTATACTTTGATAATTATGTTTCAGTTTGAAGAAATATCGTATAATAAAATTATAGGGTATTCGTTCGCGCCTGACCTCCATAAAATGGAAATGTGTCACAAAGTTTAACAAGGTTTTTTAATATAGATCCACCGAATATTATGATAAGTGTTTCAGTGTGAACAGGTATGGTATAATAAATCATGGGGTTTATCTATTTTATTTTTACTTTCATCATATTTTGCTGTTGTTTTTACACCCTCAAATTCGGAGCTATCTCTTTACAACCCTTCCTTTTCATAACCTATCATACTTTCATAAATCAGAGTCCATTTTCTGTAGGCTGCTTTTGAACCCAGTCAATGACGTGTACTTTTGCTTGTAATATATATATATATATATATATATATATATATATATATATATATATATATATGTATGTATGTATGTATGTATCTATATATCTATAAAAGTGAACGTGCCTGTGTACAATTTCTTTCACAATAACTCTGTTAATTTTCTATCCACAAATACGAAATTTTATATACACTCTGAGATTTGGGAAAATCGATCTGATCGGTTTTCGGCCAGGAATTTGGCTGTTTAGGGGTCAAAGTTCAACGATTTGGACTTTTGAGAACTCTACCGAACTCCTCCGACAAGTTCCACAGAACAAAATATTCTTACCGTGTCGAAACCCGGGAAAGAACATGTGAAATTGCACCAGAAAAGGTTTAATATTTATGAAGCAATTCTGGTTTCTGATTGGTTCGTAGCAGAACGTGAATTTATTTGATTCGTCAGTTCTTAGCAGCATCGTTTATAAATAGAATCGTCCGACTGTGTGGGATCATGCCCCATTAATAAGTCCAAAATATTGCAACAGGTCTAAACACTTGAAATTTTAGATATAGGTTCACTGGACGTGGACCTAACTTAACTTGATTTTAGCTAAAAACAATAAAAGTTAAGGGATTATACTAGGGGTCAGAGTTTAAAAAATTGACCGCTTTTTTTTTGTTTTGTTTTTGCTCAACATACACCTCCAAATTCCCGGGCACACATGCTAGTATATCTATAAAAGTGAACGTGTCTGTGTGTCCGTGTACATTTTCATTCGCAATAACTGTTTATTTTCAGTCTACAGACTCGAAATTTGATATACAGGGTACTGAGATTTGGGGAAATCGATGTGATCGGTTTTCGGCCAGAAATTTGGCTGTTAAGGAGTCAAAGTGCAACGATTTGACCTTTGAGAACTCTACCGAACTCCTACGACAATTTTGGGTCTAAACACTTGAAATTTTTGATATACGTTCTTTGGACAGGGATCAAACTTAACTTGATTTGAGCGAAAAACAATAAATGTTAAGGTGTTTTATAATAGGGGTCAAACTTAAAAAAAATTGACCGTTTTTTTTTTGTTTTTGTTTTTCCTCAGCATACACCTCCAAACACCCAGGCAACGCCAGACACCCATGCGAGTATATATATAAAAGTGAACGTGTCGGTGTATCTGTTTGTCTGTGTGTCTGTCTGTGTGTGTACATTTGTCTATGCGATAACTGTCAATTTTTAGTCTACAGACTCAAAATTTGATATACAAGGTACTGAGATTTGGGAAAACGTTTGTGATCGGTTTTCGGCCAGAAATTTCGCTGTTAAGGCGCCAAAGTTCAACAATTTGACCTTTGAGAACTCTACCAAACTCCTCTGACAATTTTGGGTCTAAACATTTGAAATTTAAGATATAGATTCCTTGGACACGGATCTAACTTAATAACTTGATTTCAACCCAATTCTAGGCGCTGTATGTACTCTCCGCTTATCTCGGCATTTATTTCCAGTCGTCCTGTACCTCAACTTGCCACTGGTATGCAACAATGTTGACTCAGGAAAGGCATGGTTGAAGATTGCGCAACTCTTGCCACACAAATTTCATGTGCAGGCACCCTAACAGTGGGTATCCATAGTCTGTCAAGATTGAAGGAAGCCTCATATACATATGGACACGTGTTTCGACGTATCTATGGCCCATTAGCGCAGCTGATTCTACCAGGGATCGAACCCACAACCTTAGATTCTATATTCGGGTGGTCATACCACTACACTACGAAGTTGAAATAATGAACTTTTTCCAACATGTTGAACATAGAAATACATATTTTATATGCGTTAGCTTATAAATATATGTATTTCAATATGCTTAAGGGTATTTATTTACATATATTTATTTCGTTCAGTGGTTAAAATGCCATGTTCACAACATCAAGTTTGT
>NC_136500.1:87857255-87952255 GCF_053919585.1 Euprymna scolopes
TATATATATATATATATTCATACATATATATATATATATTCATACATATATATATATATATTCATACATATACATATATATTCATACATATACATATATATTCATACATATGCATATATATTCATACATATGCATATATATTCATACATATTCATACATATATATATATTCATACATATATATATATTCATACATATTCATACATATATATATTCATACATATTCATACATATATATATATTCATACATATGCATATATTCATACATATGCATATATTCATACATATGCATATATTCATACATATGCATATATTCATACATATGCATATATTCATACATATGCATATATTCATACATATACGTATATATGAGAGAGAGAGAGTGAGAGAGAGAGAAATAAAAAGGAACAATCCGAGTTATGTGTTCATCAACGTTTCATCTTTATTTCGAGACTGCCTCTGGATGAATGAAATTAAGAAAACAAAAGCACCAGTACAAATATTTGATAATTTTCTTGTGAAAAGTGTGACGCTGTTTCATTTCAGAAACGGAAACAGACGTTGGAAATTAATAAAAAAAAGGGGTGGTCTTGCGTTGTTAAAGAGAGGGAGATTTTTAATAACGTCATATAGCCGTTAATAAATTTTTAAAGATATGACGCAGTTAATATTCCTTCTGGAAATATATGTCCGTTAAAATTCAAATATATATGTGTAACTGAAATGAAATGAGTGTGTTTTTGTCATGTAATTCATTGATTGAGATTATATGTATTAATTATTATAGGAGATATTTCTATTGTGTGAGGGGGTTAACCTCTGTCTACAATTAAAGTATGTTCTTTTAATAGAAGTTTACTTATTAATGGCGCTATATTATAGAAAACTCCACGTTGTTTAATTGTGCTTGCATTCGCGATAAGCGCTGATTCAATAAATCTCTGGCGTGGTTTATTTGAAATAAATCTAATTATTTTTGCTTGCTTGAAGTCAAAGGTATAATTATGCTGCAATGAATGAGATGATACACTTGGAGAATTGCTATTTTTTTTTATATCTCTTATGTTCATTGAGCCTTTTTTCTAATTTACGCTGGGTTTCACCAACATATCTATGATGGCAATTTTGGCAAGGAACAGTGTATATGCCAGTATTGGAAACTGGTTTGTTTTGGAGATGTTTTGATGTTTTTAATATTTGTCTCGTAGTTTGTGATGTGGTTTGTGTGTTGGAATTCCTAGTTTGTTTAGTGTGTTGCAAATTATTGTATTATTGGATTGTGTAGGTAAAAGAAGATGTCTGTTTATGAGAGAAAGATCTGGTGTATACGATTTTTGATTATTTATCCTGGAAAATATTTGTGTGGCTTTTCGCTTAGCATTTAATATGAAATATGTGGGATATTGCAAGGTTTTCAAAGTGATTGCGAGGGATTTGAATTCTTCGTCCAATCACATTGACACACTGATTCTTGCCAGATCACCAAAATTAAGCAAAGCCTGGCCAGTACCAGATGAGTGACCATTTGGGAGGCGAGGTGCTGTATGTACCGCGCCGTGTTGTAAAAATTTCCAGGTTAGTATATGGGGGCGCATTAATTCACTGGGAGAGATGCACCACCCAATCTCCGTTAAGATATGCATCTAGAAGAAGGAAAACTGATGTAAAAACAATCCTGGATATGACCTTAAACTATATCCAGTGGTGAGGCCCCAGCTTGCGGGCTTTGGGGAGTGTGGAGCTACCCTTTAATTGCCATTGCTCCCAGGTCCACTCTGACCCAGAGTGGTAGTACCTGTTAAGGTCCCAACTATGGGTTAAATAGAAACTGACTTGAAAACAACAAATATATCCTATTAAAATGTTTTTCAAAATCTTTGGATTCGACATTAAATAACCTGAAAAGGGTTGATATGCCGTAAAACAAAAAACAACCAACCAACCAATCTGATGTAAAAACCTGCGGTCTGCTGTATACTTTGTCTTTAAAATAGTAATTTTTTAAGTGTGTTATAATTTTAAACTGAACTGAAGAAACGATACGGTTAGACATGAATTCACATTCGGACTATTTAATTAAACAAGTAAGCATTATCCAAGAATTTCTTTTAGAAAATGACTTGCATTTTTTAAACTCATTTTGCAATTACAAACGGTATGTCATTTATATGGGATGCGACTTGTGACGATGTTTTTTTCGCCTTCGTCAGTGACAGAATTGGTGACAAACCCTCGGCATGCAGCAACGGCAGCAGAGAACGGCAAGCAATATAAAACGTGCTGGCTTCTCGACAGATTTGTGTTTCAAGCGTTTGCTGTAAAGACGTGTGAAGTGATTTCCCCATCACGCGCTTGATTTCCCCAACACTATTAGATTGTTAATGAGACGACACACCGTGGCCCATCATGAATTGACTTGGTTTTGCAGAGCATCTCCATCTCCACTTTGAGCTTGCTCTCAGCCCACCAAACCAGCAAGACATCCGACAAAACTTACTGATATTTGCATATTGGTTTTGAAGAAGGACATTTTATTAATTAACTTTTATCTTTTTGTTATTTGGAACTAATTTGCATTCTACAAATAAAAAGAATCGGTTTACATTAATTTGAAAGTGCAGCACCCAGAACACACAACAAATTTGACAGAATATTCAAATAAGGTGATATATCTCGTGAAAGAGACATATTTGTTTGAAGTAACTGAATGATTTGGCTACAGTATTCAAGTAATAATATAATAAGATGCCTTAAACGTGAGGGTTTCAGTGTATCTTTCGACATCTCTCGTACGCTGCTATACCCATTGGTATTTATAACAACCAGCCAATCATATTCTTGTGAGGAGGGACTCAGATATACTCATATTCATCAGATCATAAAGTTTCAGAGAAGAAATAAAATCAGCGATACATTTGATTTGGATGCAAAATTTCAAAAAATCAAAAATTAGTCTCTTTCTGCTCTCATGCCTCTTTTCGTCAATACAGAAAGTTAAAAGAGAACGAGAAGAGTATATTAAAGGGTGGAGTGATGGCCCCTCTTCCTTCTTTTTCAAAGCCAGGTGGCCTATTCAGTATACGTGATATGTCTATTGTGTCCTATATCCTCCTACGTGCGATTATAATTTCAACCCATCGCCCCCTCCCCATCACATTTCCTCACCCTCTTTTTCGTCTTATTCCTTTTCTTTTTTTCCTTCACTTACCTTTGTCTCTCCGGCAGACATTGCAAGTTGTTTTTCTTGTAATTTTATGTTTTGTTTTGTTGTTGTTTTGTTTAATTGTCTAAATGCACTGTCTCATGTATATATTTTTTCTTCTTCAATAATCAAACGGGGTTATCTTAATTTTTAATTGATTTCATTTTTTAATATCATTCGATTGCTCTCCAGATTATAACTTCTGTGAACTTTCTGCAATATCCATTAAGGACTGGACTTTTGTAAAAGCAACATCGCCAAATGATGTCTCTAGTTAGTTATAACTAGTTGACTGAAACATACTCATGAATGCGTAGCGATACCTAAATGTTTATATAAATATAAAAACCGGCATCAAGAGAGGATTTATCACCATCATGAGCACCAATGAATACATCAGAGAAATAGATACACAACTAGCAAACAAAAAATTCTGTGAACCATTCTCCAATAACCCCACCCCCGCATTCAAATCCAAGCTTAGCACCCTAATCATCAGTCTAGATCACACCACTAGAACCACTGTCAAAAGATTAGTCCTAGAACACCACAATCCTCAAACTGCATAAAATCTCCCAAATAGTCAGTAACATACTCGCACCCCCAACCCCACCCGATAACACAAGAAACACAGGAGCATCGATAAACGAACCCTCAGAAAAACACCACATGGTTAAGGCTCGCAACGTATTACCACCTGGTCGACCTATTGTTTTGGCTATTAGGACCCTTACAGAAATCATCTTTAGATATATTGACAGCATTCTACACCATCCCTGATGCTGAATATCTTAAGGACACCACGCACTTCCTACAAATTATACACAAGGTAGGAAACTTATCAAACAAAACAATTCTTGTCACAATGGATGTACCATCGTTGTATTCCATACTAGCAGTTCAGCCAGGCTTTGTTCGATCCCTATATACTGTTCTGAACTTTATGTGCATATGTATATATATATATATATTAAAAAGTTTGACTCATGTCCAGGTAACCTACATCTAAAATTTCAAATGTTTAAACCCAAAATTGGTGGAGGAGTTTGGTAGAGTCTACAAAGGTCAATTCTGTCAACTTGGACCTCTTGGCAGCCAAATTTTCGCCCCAAAACTGATTAAAAAGCTTGCTGCATGTTTGAATACTCCTTATGTAAAATTTCAAATGTTTAGACGCAAAACTGGCTGAATAGTTTGCTAGAGACCGCAAAGGTCAAATCTTTTGAACTTTGACCCCTTGGCAGCCAAATTTTCGGCCAAAAACCGATTAAAGAGCATGCTGTATGTTTGAATGCACTTTATGTAAAATTTCAAATGTTTAGAACAAAAATTGGCTGAGTAATTTGCTAGAGACCGCAGAGGTCAAATTTTTTAAAACTTTGACCCCAATTATGAACCCTTAACATTTATTGGGTTGGGCTCAAATCAAGTTAAAAAGTTTGATCCATGCCCAAGTGTTTAGACCCAAAATTAACGGAGGAGATTCGTAGAATTTTCAAAGGTCAAATCGTTGAACTTTGACCCGTTTACAGCAAAATTCCTAGCTGAAAAGCGATTAAAATGATTTTTCCAAATTTCAATACCCCTTATATCAAATCTCGAGTCTGCAGACTGAAAATTGATAGAGTAGTTTGGTAGGGAAATGTACACACACAGACACAGGCAGACACACACACACACACAGACAGTTTCACTTTTATAGATATATAAATTCCATATGAAGAATGAATATTTTGATGTAGAACCTACAAGACACCAATACTATAGACATATGCAACATTATAGAGTTCATACTGACACACAACTTTACATTCAACAACCAACACTTTTTACAAATAAAGTGATAAATAGATGTAAGGCACAACTATACGAACTAAAATGCCTTCCAACATACACACATTCAAACAAAAATACATACACACATTCAAACAAAAATACATACACACATTCAAACACATATACATACACACATTCAAACAAATACGTACACACATTCAAATACATACACACATTCAAACAAAAATACATACACATAGATTAAGCCACTATATTACTACAGGTGTGACATCTTTCTAATTTGATCACACTGTCACATCTGCATAAAATTCACTACGGAACCCTCCACTACACACATCCCATCTTTTAGACATTCTGGTTAACACTACTAATAATCACATTACGACATCACTATGCACCAAACCCACTGATGAACACAGTTTGAGATCTGCCATCCCATAACAGCAAAAAGATCTGTCTACAGTCAATGTCTATGCATCAAAAGGATCTGTACAGACCTATACGAGTATGACACACAGTAGGAATTTTAGTCAACCAATTCTTCCACAGGAACTACTCCCTCAAAATAATAAAAGACGTTATCAGCAAAGCATCGTACATAAGCAGAAAAAAAATCTACTGACATACAAATAGAATACAAAAACATCCCCACAAATACCAACTGTATTTGACTTTAACAATAACATCGAAAAACTCCATAACTCCCTCCAACAGATATTCAAACACCTGCAACCAGGACCCAATCCTCAACGTAATATACGGTACCCCTTCTCCTACCATTAGTGCAAAACAACAGCTTCATAACCTTCGTTATTTACTGACATCCACAAAAATACATCGCAACCCTGCAACCCTAAAGAAACAAACCATGCAACGAATATAAGTGTAATATATGTCAACACCAACGACACATTCACGTTTCAAGGCATCAATAATCCACCTGAAATTTCTCCCTCTAAACTGCAATGGTCCAAATGTGATCTACCTAACATACTGCACCAAGTGCACGAAGGTTAACTATGTTAGGAAAACAGGCTTGAGTTTTGCCTAAGCTTTAATAACCACAAACACACTATTATGGAAAAATCAATATAGCACCCATGAAATACATCCTCTATGGCCTTCAATTTCAGCACACAGCAACAAAAACATGAATGTAGAAGACAAACCCATTCTGAAGCTTAATACGCACGCCTCAGGATTTAACAAGGATTTGGGACTACTAAATGACTACGCATTCTACAAAAACACTGACTGATCAAAAACATTTTCCTACTGTAGAATAGGTGTGTACCGGAGGGGTGGGGGAGCATTTATCCATTTTTCACAAGCAATCTTTCAATTCCGACCCATTAATTTTCTTCATATTATTTTTCATAGAGCAAATCCATTTCATTAATTATTAATTTTCTACCTTATCGTTTTTCATAATTTTTGGATATGCTGATTACTGTGGCATGACAATTAAGTAGATACCATTGGTTTTACTTGAAATTCAATATTGTGATTTTTGAATATCATTCCATTAACGAAGAAGCACCTTATTTGCTTTGCATCAAAATCAAAAGGTGAAGGTCGATATAATTTTTGAAAACCTTGTTCAGGATATTTATGAGAACGAAATATAAAACGGGCAGGTTTTTTCACACCTACCGCCATTGTGAATTAGAATGAATGTTTTAACGGTCAGTTTTTAGTAGTTTTTAAGTGTGTGTGTCCGTTTGTATTCAATTTCCGTGCCGTGCTAGAAAAAGGACATTATTCTTTACATCACTTAATTTTAATGGAAAACAGAACATAAAACTTCTCTTTAAAATCAAAATCATAACATTTATTTCTAAGTGAGAAGTAAATATATACCAGAAGAAAACGTGACCCATTGAGGTTACCCATTAAGCCTGAGTTGGATTGTTTGATTGTGGAAAAAATGAGTTGTCGAAACCAGTTAATTATAAAATAAATTTAAGACAGAATCCCAAATTAGTCTCTTTGTGCTATATATATATATATATATATATATATAATTTTTTTACTATAATAATTAAATTATTAAATAATATATATATATATATATATATATATATATATATGCTCACAGTATTAATGCTGGAATTTCTCAGGTTCCTGCTTCCCCAATTGTACTGATATGTAGAAGTTCAAGTGTAATATAAACAAACATCTTGCTGCTCAACTCCCTACATAGTATCTCTGCGACTTATGTACCTGATAGTAGCCTCCTACATCAAAGTGGCACTTGGTCCTGGATATGACCTAAAACTATATCCGATGGTGAGGCCCCAGCTTGCGGGCTTTGGGGGAGTGTGGAGCCACCCCTAAATTGCTATTACTCCCAGGTCTACTCTGACCCAGAGTGGTAGTACCTGTTAGGGTCCCAACTATGGATTAAATAGAAACCGACTTGGAAAAAAAAAAAAAAGAAAAAAGATATGCTATTAAAAATGTTTTCTTCAAAATCACTGGATTCGGCATTAAATAACCTGAAAAGGGTTGATATGCCATAAAACAAAAACAACCAACCAACCAACCAAAGTGGCACTGTTCCTTGTTTGGGGTAAAAATGCAATTTAAAAAAAATGCATCACAAAGCCACGTTATATATACATACACTAGGTAACATGTATCGAGTTATATATATTTTATTTTCCTAAAATGTACAAAAACAGAAAGGAAAACAAAAAATTAGGCAAAACGCCACTCAAAATATGGTCATCCTTGCCATTGCACCTTTTGTTGGTCTATGCTATCCTCAGGTAGAGTTTTCATTCTGTAACAAATTAGGGTTCACAAACAACTTGGGGCTCGTGAAAAAAAAAAAAATTAAAAAGGGAAACGCATATATACTGGATGAAACGATAAAGTTGTCGCCCTAAACGAAAACAACACTACAGCTTTATTTTAAAACTTTTATTGAAAAAATTAATTCAGGTAACTTGATTATGTAGTAGAGCTGATATCTATTCAATGTAGCTGCCTTCAGCCTCAATCACCGCCTCGATATGGGTCCAGAACTGGGAGCATACCTTTTCCACAAGCGCCAGCGGGAACTCTGCGAATACTCGATAGATGGTAACGATCAGGCTGACTTTGGCATAGTGGGAGGTCATGCTGGTAATGGTCTCGATGTATGAGCAAATGAAGTAGTCTAGCAGATGAAGGTTGGGGGGAGGAGGAGTCGCCAGTAAGAGAAGGGTACAAAGTCAGAGCACTTTTTATGAAACCAAGCCTGGGTCTCTTTGGACTTGTGGGCTAGCGCTGAGTCCTGCTGCCACGCCCAGGGTTTGCCAGCGGCCACCTGATTGCACCAAGGGATCACCACACTCTTCAGCACATCTAGCTACACTTTCGTGTTGATTTTCAGGCCGACTTCGAAAATATGAGGTGGCATGATGTGGCCTTCGCTTGAAACCACACCAAAGACCATAACCATAGCTGGAAACTTCATTAAGCTGTGCCCTCAAGCGTTGAACCATCCGGATTTGCATTTTGAAGGTGCTGGCAATTGTCCTGTTGTCATAAATTGGATCAGTAGAAAGCAGTAATTGTACAGCACCACATCTTTGATCTTGCTTGTTGAACATTGGGTCACTTTCAGACATGATAGAAGTTTCCTCTCACTCTTGGGATTTGTAGACAACTAGCTAACTAGTAGATGGTTTGCAGTAAAAAAAAAAAGAAAACCGGGTTTCATCAAACGGAAATGGAATCATGTCGTCTTTACTAGGGCGACAATTTTATTGTTACATCCTATAGATTCTTAGCTTGACATGAGACACACACCTTATGTGCGCTGGTTTCCTTTTCTCAGTTCTATGAAACACTATAATGAAGATTTTCCTCAAAAGAAACACCAGTCGACAAGTCATATTTTACATATAAACTTTATTTCTTACGAGTTATAACTTCCCTCAGAGTTGCAAAACTTTTCTGGATTTTATATCCTGCTATGTACACTTGAATATGCTTCCGTAGACATAGAAGGGACAAACAATCCTCAACTGAAATTATCTGACTAACTGTCTGCCCATCTCCAACTCTGATTGACATGGTTTATTACGTATATATATAAAATAACCTCTTCTTTGTTTATTCTGCACTTTTATGTTGGTTTGCATTTTGGGGGCTTGTGATGTCAAATGTTCCTCTTAGGTCCACCATTCCTACCGGTTCTCATTAAATCATTGAAGTTAAGCAACGTTGAGCCTATTCAATATCAGATGTGTGACCGCTTGGGAATAGCAGACGCTGTATGTCGGAGAACATCCCTGCAAAAATTACAAAAACCTAACGTCGTCATTTCCTTGAAAGGGATATGCAATATGCATGTGATTGGAGATTACTTGTGAATTTAATATTCCTTGAATACTTTCTCCTTTGGGGGAAGCCAGTTCAACTCTCCTAGAGTTAATGTATCTAGTATGGCATTCTAAATTCAAATTGTATTTTTATCTTAGTTGAGAATCTTACTCCATTTTTTAAAACTAGTTTTGTGAATACGTCTGCTGATGACTATGAATATGTAATCTGATGACGCCATTTTGTTTTTGTATTTCTGATCTGATAAAATAGTATTTTATGTTTTGACCTTTAATACCAGGCTTGATATTTTAGCCCTAGTTACAGATCTTTTGTTATTCGCGTATACAGTTACAACATGTTCATGATCTTGCATATTACGATCTATCATATCACTTGCTGGGAAGTGACGGTGGTCAAGTGGTTAACGACACGAACTGATGACCTCGATGTTCCAAATTCGTATCTTGTTTGTTCCACAAAAAAAAAAAAAAATCACTTTCACTTAGGATGTTGGCAACCTTCTCGTGGTCCCTCCCTTAAGTGCCTGGTGTCTTTCTAGAAAGAATTCTGACTAGAAAAAGACCACGGAAATCAAAGCCAACAATAGAATATTCAGATTCATACAAGATGATGATGATGATGATGTCACTTACTAACAAAGGAATTGTACTCCTTGCATAGCCATCAGATATTTGACCCTGCACGTCATTCATAGCCACAGTTTGTTGCTTTCTAATTTCCCACAAAATTCAAATTTCATCATCATCATCATCATCGTCGTCATCACCTCCACCACTACCACCATCGGTTTAACGTCTGTTTTACATGCTGGCATGTGGTTATACAGGGACCACGAGAAGGCTGGCAACATCCTAAGTGAAAGTAATTTTTACAAGTATTTTAATGGTGGATGCTCCGATGAACTACAAGCCCTTGTACCCCCTAGACGTAAATACCCCCCCCCCGACAAACCCAACAAGCAGCAAAGTCCCACCCTAGAGATTCCTAGATGTAAGGAAGCCTTCTACTCTAATAGATTCTTTGCCAAAACTGCTAATCTTTGGAATTCCCTTCCGGGTTCCTGCTTTCCCAACTGTACTGATATGCAAATGTTCAAGTGATATGCGAACAGACATCTTGCTGCTCAACTCCCTACATAGTATCCCTGCGACTCATGTCTCTGATAGTAGCCCTCTACATCAAAGTGGCACTGTGCCTTATTGGGGGTGAAAATGTAAAAATAAATAAATAAAAATGCATCATTGTGTAGAGGGAGACTTACAATTCTCTCCATCCAATGTGCTGCTGCCAGGATTATGTAGCTTTTAACGTTTCGTCGTTGACAAAGTCTTACAATCATACAAGCGTACAAGGCAGCCATGTGTGTTATATGCTGCGCTCTCGTATACGTTATCAGTAGAAGGCAATTATCTACCACTGATTTCGCTCAACCTAATGAGTTAATATACAGTGAGAATCCCTAACTTCAAAAACTTCTGTTTTTACTTATTATTATTTTTCTGATGGGCCATTTTTCGTGATTTTTGGAAGTTACACTGATTTAGGCATGATAAATAAAATAAGTACATAATAATATTTTCCCCTTAAATGCTTCTTTTAGAATCAACCAGTACCTACAGGTTCTGACAATCATAGACAGTGACTTCCATTAGATGCTCAACAATGGAATATTTCCTTTGGGCCACAGCCGCCAATGTCCCCTATTTCCCAGGGACGGTAGTGGCTACCACCAACAAAAACAAAACAACGACAACAACCGTAGTTTAATTTGTTTTCGAGGAAGTCCTTTTACAATTCTGTTTTGGATCTGTGTCATGCTTTCACCAGGCAACATCGGTTTACGGGTCAAGCTAGTGTATCTATCTATATATCTATAAAAGTGGACGTGTCTGTGTGTCTGTGTATATGTCTGTGTACATTTCCCTACGCAATAACTCTGTCAATTTTAAGTCTACAGACTCGAAATTTGATATACAGGTACTGAGATTTGGGAAAATCTTTGTGATCCGTTTTCGGTCAGAAATTTGGCGATTAAGGGGTCAAAGTTCAAGGATTTGATCCTTGAGAACTCTACCAAAGTCCTCCGCCAATTTTGGATATAAACAATTGAAATTTTAGATATAGGTTCCTTGGACATGGATCTCAATTAATAACTCAATTTGAGCCCAAAACAATAAAGGTAAGGGGGCATAATAGGGATCAAAGTTAAAAAAACATTACCTCTGCGGTCTCTACCAAATTACTCAGACAATTTCTGGTCTAAACATTTAAAATTTTACATAAAGGGTATTCAGAGATAGGGAAAGCTTTTTAATCGGCTTGGGTCGAAAATTTGAGCTGCAAAAGGGTCAAAGTTCAAAAGATTTTACCTTTGCAGTGTCTAACAAACTACTCAGCCAATTTTGGGTCTAAACATTTGAAATGTATACATAACGGCTATTCAGACATGCGGCAAGCATTTTAATCAGTTTTGGGGCGAAAATTTCACTGGCAAAAGGTCAAAGTTGAAAGAGTTGACCTTTGCAGATTCTACCAAATTCCTCTGCCAATTTTAGGTCTAAAGACTTGAAATTTTATATGTAGGTAACTTGGACATGGGTAAAACTTTGTATTTTGATTTGAGACCAAAATAATAAATGTTAAGGGGTGAAAATTGGGGTAAAAATTTTTTAAAAATTGACCACTGCGGTCTCTACGAAATTACTCAGACAAATTTTGGTCTAAATATTTGAAATCTTACATAGTGTATTCGCACATAGGGCAAGTTATGAACAGAACATAGGGCCCGAGTAAAGCCGGGCTGAACTGCTAATATATATATATATATATATATATATATATATATGGAAATACCGAGTTAAATTATGTAGAATTATAACAAAGTTTTTATGTTTGACAAAGGAATACAAATAATTATTATAAAGTTTTTCCTTAATCCATGGATTTTCAATGAATGGCTTATCTCATCGGAGGAAATGGTGTTAGTAAAATAGATGTGGGTAATTACGAATTTTGCTTATTATCACATAAATTGAAAATTAAAATGATGGTGTAAAAAAGGATACTCTAAGTTGAAATATTGAGCTTTCTTTATTTGCTTGGGATCTTTTTATAAATATATTGATACTAATATTTATTTGGACTTTAGGTTTACAGTATTATACGATCTGTACAATCTGTAATCGAACGGTAGTTCAGCATTTCCTTTAATAATAATAATAATAATAATAATAATATATATATATATATATATATATATATATATATATATATATAATGAAATATTGAACTGCTGTAGGATTACAGATTGTATAATACTGTAAACATAACACCCAAATAAATATATACTCAATTCAAAAGTTAAAAAAATAACTTGGGTGCAAGTAGCTAGAATCAAAATTCAAACATTTAACATTCCAATCACGTTCCATCATTTAGTGCTCCAGCCGCATTCCCTACCGCTTGACCTAACCCGACAGATAGATGAAAACATTCAAAATTAAACCACTTTTACTTATGACTGAATTTGCCCATGGGTAAAACTAACAGAAACATGTCGGCAAGTTAAAATGAACAGTTTGCATTTCAACTTGACAACATATTTCTGCACACCCTATTCATCCATCCAAAAATTTTACTCGTTATAAACTATCCTTGGTGTATGATTACTATTTCCTATTAATTTCAGTTTTATGTGACCAGTAGTTTAAGAGTTTGTCGATTAAATATTTACATACAGACAGACACACATACACACATCTACTGTTTTTATTTATATAGTTTAAAATTTGCTATTTTTTGTAATTTCTATATATGATTTTTATTTGTTATTACAATTGCTATTTATAGTTGATTGTTATATTATTTTAGTTGTTAAGCAGTTATATTTATTTCATCAAGACAATTTATATTCAAATATAACCTCCATCATGCTAGAAGGCAAAGTTAAATAGAATTATTCTACTTAAATGAAAACACTTGTTAAATATTTTAACTCTCCCATTTTTTTTCTATAGTAGCTATGTGAGATGGATTTTTTGTAGCTCCTATATATAATTATATGTATTTGATCAAGACAAAATATCCGAATCCTCAAAAAATCCAAATATAACACGTGTATGTTAAAGGGCAAAGTTATGTGGTCATAAAAAAGTAAAGATCAAAACATTTGTGTTGTATGTTGTCATTCTTGCATACGATAGAATTCCTGCGTTTTGTGTTACCTAGATAAGTGAATTCATTGACTCTTTCGACGCCTGCAATAACTTCTCTTTCCATGAGAATTTGATTTCTACAGGTTTCGAAAATGAAACTAGCTGCATCTGCAGGGTGGTTGTCCATTTTCTGACACCGCCTACTGCAAGTTCTGCATTTGATGGAGTTTGAGCCAGTTCCAAGCTTAAAGATGCTGCATGCCTTATGGAACAGTTTATGATCTCTTTAGCATCAAATATCATTTGCTCTGTCTGTGCCATATTAATCATGAAGCTGTCCCTTTCAAAGTCCGTTCATTTAAAAAATAGAGTGTAGCAACATTTAAGCAACTATTTAAAAAAAAAATTGCAATTAAAATTAAGACAAAGGAAAGCCTCACCAAACAGTTGTACACATTTCTCTTTATCCCCCCTCCCCCATGAAGAAGAAATATTACTCTAGAAAATTAGGGACACCAACACCTAGCACTTTATACGACGCCTTATGTTGGCAACTAAATGTAATATAATTAAAAATTATTGAAAAATTTCTCATAATATTGTCATTATTCTTTTATATGCTAAATTTTGTCCACAATGTTTCCTACGAACCACATTGACATAGCCTTCAAATACAACTCCTTTCACACTACGTACAAAGTTTCAAGCAAACAGATCTTTTGCTTAATTCTGTGTTGTTCTATTCAACATTCTGAATTGGCTTTGTTTGCTTACTGAAAAAAAAACATTAAGAAATTAATGTTAAATTTCATTTTGATGCTATATATCATCATTTTTTAAATAACTCATTATACCTGAACCTTTTGACAACTTTCTCATAATAGGACTTTCTTTATTAAAAACTCCTCATATTCAGAAATTTTTTTATCAACTCCACACATCCAAACTTTTTGGTTTTTACAAACCCTGCATATTTAGACTTTTTGTCTAACTCTTTATAGCTAACTTTTTGACTAACTCTCCATACATTTCCAGACTTGTTTTCCATCTTCTCATATCTTGACTTTCTTTTTACCACTCCTCATATTTGTTTTTGTTTTTTTAACTGACTCCTCATATCCGGACTTTTTTTTTAAAGTAACCCTTCATATTCAGACTTTGTTGCCATATCATATCTAAACTTTTTTTCTACCAACTTCTCATATCCGACCTACTTTTTATCAACTCCTCATATCCGGACTATTTTTTGTCAACTCTTCATATCCAGACTCCTGTCTGAGTTCAGGTATAAACAGTTCTACTGCAGTAAATATTGTTGTTGCTAAGGTCAACTGCATGTTTAGTAAAGCTAAAGGAATGTAAAGGGATTCTAGTAAAGGTTCCCATAATTTAAGATAAATTTCTCACTTGCGTAGACGTGTACTTCAGCTAGTGACCATAATTATAAGTTGCTTCAAACAATCACTACGAAAACAAAAGGATAGTATATCAATATTTATCAATAATAAAAAAGAAACAATACCACCTTAACCAACGTGCATATATCATTTTTTTCTATTGATTTTCATTTTTTTATAAGAATAGTTAGGAACAAAATTCGATAGACACACAGGTACATCTGCACTCTGGGACATTAAGACAAACAGCTAATAATATATCAATATTTCGATCATAAACAGGAAGTCGCTTTCCGGAAGTGATGTAGAATAGTGAAATGTGGCAAATAAAAATAAATAAAGACTAGTGAATTTCTCTTTGGTTCTATTCATGAAACGACAAAGGCATGTTTTCGGAGAATTTCTTCCCTGATGGCGAAAGACATAATGTACAGGGTGGAATGATAAAATTGTCGCCCTAAAGAAAACAACACTACAGCTTTATTTAAAAAATCAATTCATGTAACGTGGTTATGTAGTAAAGCTGACATCTGTTCAATGTAGCCACCTTCAGCTTTAATCACTGCCTCAATACGGGTCTGGAACTGGGAGCATGACTTTTCGCGCCAGTGGGAGCTTGGAAAATACTTGGCAGATTGGGGAGATCAGGCTAGTTTTGGTGTTATGAGAGGTCATGTTGGTGATGTTCTAGATGTATGACCAAACAAAGTAGTTCAGCGGGTTAGGTCGAGAGAGGAGGTAGGCCAGTAAGAGAAGAGTATAAAGTCGTAGAACTCCTTCTGAAGCCAAGCCTCGGTCTCCTTGGACTTGTGGGCCAGCACCGAGTCTTGCTGCCACACCCAGAGTCTGCCAGCGGCCACCTGATTGTATCAGAGATCAACACACTCTTCAGCACATCCAGGTACATTTTGGTGTTGACTTTCAAGCTGGCTTTAAAGATTTGAGGTGGCATGATGTGACCCTCCCTTGAAACCATACCAAAGATCATAACCGCAGCTGGAAACTCTGTTGAGCTGTGCCCTCAAGCATTGAACCGTCCATATTTGCATTTTGAGGGTGCTGGCAATGGTCCTGTTTTCATAACTTGGATCGGTAGAGAGCATGAGTTGTACAATGTTGCATCTCCAATCTTGATTGTTGAACATTGTGTCACTTTCAGACATAATTGAAGACTCCTATCACTCTTGAGATTTGTAGACAACTGGCCAACTAGTAGATGGTCCGAAAAAAAAAAAAAAAAAAAAAAAAATGTTGCTTTTCATCAAACGGAAATGGAATCATGTGGTCTTTTGTAGGGCGACAATTTTATCATTTCACACTGTATAATTCTCTGCAGATGAAATTAATAAGAAATACAGCTAAAAGAATATGAAAACCTATTTTCATTCATTTCGTTTTTCATTTTCTTATCTCATGATGAAGTTACTGACTGAAGTGGCACTCACTCTAGGTGGGTTGAACTGGTTGAAGTTCATTCAGAGTATGAAATTCACAAGCATTCCCTAGGCACATGTATATACCTGTCAGGGAAGATAAAAGAATTAGGTTTTTGTAGCTGTTGCAGGGAGTTGTCAATGTCTACTAACATGATATTCCCAAATAGTCACCCATCAATGATACTGACCAGGCTCAACATTGCTTAACTTTGGTCATCTAATGAGAACCGATGAGTCAACATGATTATGCTTTATATCATGCTGAGGTCAGACATCTCGTGAATGATTTCTAACTTTTCCGGTCTGTTGCCATTTCCCCTGTGCCGTCCGCCAGAATCGGGTCACGAAGGATTGATCCTCTCTATGTCTTCATCGGCTTACCATATGGATTTGAGCCATTGACATCAATGCGGAGTACATTTTGGAGCATTTTGGATGACTGATGGTGAACAATGTGGCCATATCAGTTAAGCCATCATTGTGCAACATACTCTCTCATTACCCTAACCCGTGAAGGGAGATCAGCAATTTTTTCCAAGGAGGCACGTGTTAGATTATTTAATTAATTGGAATTCATTATTGAGATGAGTATTATTTATTATTTGTTCATTTATTGCAGGCTATTATCTTTATCTTTAAGTCGTTGTTTCACGACGTTTCGTCCAACTAATCCTCTGGCCTAAGGAAGGCAATAATTGCTGAGGATGCAGTTAGGAGATTTGGAGTTCCTATCTCGTTGCCGTAACCACCTGATGAAGGCCAGAAGAATAGTTGGCAGAAACGTCGTGAAACTACAACTAAAAAAGATGAGGATAATAATCTGTAATAAATGAATAAATAACAGGCACGTGTTATTTTGACGTTTCATTGTTGACCACATTTTATACAAGACTACGAGTTGGACATGCGTGTTGGATGCTGCCACTCTCGCAATTGGTGGAATCTCTAGATTCTGTAAAATTGTCGACAGGTGTCTGAAGATAGTCCATGTGCAGATATACGTTATACTTTGTTATATACTCTGTTCCGTCTGCCTGCTTCCCATCTGACTACAACTTGGATGTCTTCAAGTCCAACGTTAACAAATTCCTAATGAACCGCCCCCTTAAGTAAACACTTCATCAAATCTCCACACTAACGTACTGTACTTGCAATAACCCCTATCCCTGAGTGGCTTCCTGGCCTTGATAAGTGGTGACCACCGTGTGAAACCCCCCCCCAAAAAACCCCACTAACAACCATACGAAAAATAAAATGAATTTATTTGACTCTTTCGATTCCTACAATACTTTTTTCTGTTGTGCCGTTGTCTCAGCTCATTATTCAAGTTCATCTCCCTCCGAAGGAAACCAAACAACCGTAGGTTATATCTATATATCTATAAAAGTGAACGTGTCTGTCTGTCTGTGTGTCTGTGTGTCTGTCTGTCTGTGTACATTTCCCTACGCAATAACTCTGTCAATTTTTAGTCTATAGACTCGAAATTTGAAATACCGGGTACTGAGAGTTGGGAAAATCGATGTGACGGGTGTCAGCCAGAAATTTGGCTGTTAAGGGGTCAAATTTCAACGATTTGACCTTTAAGAACTCTACCAAACTCCTCCGACAATTTTGGGTCTAGACACTTGAAATTTTAGATATAGGTTCCTTGAACCTGGATCTAACTTAATAAAGTGATTTGAGCCCGAAACAATAAATTTTAAGGGGTCATAATAGGGGTCAATGTTTTAAAAAATTAACCATTTTTTTTTGTTTTTTTGCTTTTTTTGCACAGCATACACCTCCAAACACCCGAGCAAGGGGTCAAAGTTCAACGATTTGACCTTTGAGAATTCTACCAAACTCCTCCGCCAATTGTAGGTCTAAACACTTGAAATTTTAGATATAGGTTCCTTGGACATGGATATAACTTAATAACTTGATTTGAGTCCAAAACAATAAATGTTAAGGGGACATAATAGGGGTCAAAGTTTAAAAAAATTGACCGCTTTTTCTTTTTCTTTTTTTTTTCTCAACATACACCTCCAAACACCCGGGTAACGCCGGACTGAAATGCTAGTATTTGATAAACTTCATTCTTGACTTCCCATCGAAACTGCAAGATGTTGTAGTTTTCTACATTATACTAAAATCGCGTTTCTCCCAGCTTCCAAAACGCGGAGACGATATCGTTTGTGTTAACTTGTCCGACTTTTCCCGTCTGATTCCGAACTTTAAACTAAATTGTACGTCTCTAAAAATCTATCTCATTACGTCATTCTCTCACGTAACATTAAGATCACGTGATGCCATCACTAAAATCATCTCCATTGTTTATGTTCTAACATTCTTGTTTGTTTTAACATTTCTAATACATTTCTACCATAATGTTCTTACCCTAAAAATAGCTTTCGTCTTGCTACGCATTTTCTAGACATAAAAAAAAGATTATAATAATAATAATCGTTCAGATTACTTGGCATTCCCCGGCAGTGCTCTATATGATTGTAGAAAGAAAAGTTATTTTTATTCAAAATATTTTACTACATAGCTGTACATAATATACGCTGGACACAGACAGACAAGATGTAACATGACGTCATCAGTACACGTAACAAAATGTAACATGAGTAACATTAAGATGTAACATGACGTCATCAGTACACGTAACATTAAGATGTAACATGACGTCATCAGTACACGTAACATTAAGATGTAACATGACGTCATCAGTACACGTAACATTAAGATGTAACATGGCGGCATTACACGTAACATTGATGTAACATGACGTCATCAGTACACGTAACATTAAGATGTAACATGGCGTCATCAGTACAAAACATTATGTAACATGATGTCATCAGCACACGTAACATTAAGATGCAACGTCATTTGTTCGCGTAACATGACGTTTGTACATGTATCTTAAAAAAAAACTTTTGATACATATTTTCTAGACATCAAAAACGACCATAATAATAACCGTTCAGATTACTTGGCATTCCCCGGCAATACTCTATACAAACATTAAGCTTGTGTTCAGGTTAGCACTGTTTTACATCACACAAAGTCAAGCAAACACATCACGTTAACATTTTCTTGCAAAAAATGTACATAGTTTGACACAGGGCCCTTTTGTTGTATTAGGAGTTCGTCTAAAACGGAACTTTAAGCAAAGTTTCTTTCCAAAAATTACCTCTCTATGGAACGCAATAACATGAGACTGCTTTCCAGTTGACTAAAACAGTCATTTTCAAGACTAATGTTAAATTGCTTTTGAGCAGTCCTCTTAACTGATCAAATTCTGCTCAGTTTCAACTGTTGTTATTAATCCTCATGGTGGAATATCACCATCTAGCTAACACACCCATTAGCCCTTATCCTCGAGTGGCCTTGTTGGTCTATACAAAAGGCTGGGTTGTTTTATTCAAACTTAACCCAAACAATGAATTCAAACTTAACAGAAACATTGGATAAATCATTGCTTTTATTGTATGCGGTCATTAAAACGTCACACGTAATCGATCTGAATGCATTTGTTTGGAATATATAGGATGAGTCAAAATTGTTAGCAAAATAAATGAATTTCTTTACTTTTATATGAGAAAGATTGACAAGAAACACACATAATATGATGATACCAACGTCGGCTGATACTGCACAAATAACTGTGAAAGGTCAAAGCGTATGGAAAAACTAATGTACGTGTGTGTGTGAGATTATATATATTAGTAGAACCCCGGGATACAGCATTAAAAATTAGTAACAAAATACAGTACATTATACACATGTATATAATTAAATAAGATTATAAATAACACCGTAAGGCGGGGCGAATGTCGTAATCAGGGCCCGGAAAACATCGTAACCTACAATATATATATATATATATATATATATATATATATATATATTGTATTGTATTGTATTGTATTGGTATAAGTAGAATCATCTTTTATTCAGACTTTATTTCTTACCAGGTGAAAACGTACCGGTTTAAACTTGGAAACCACCACTTTTGTTCCCTTGTTCACCTTTCTCTCTCTTCTTCCCCATATCACCCTCTTCCTTACACCTATCCCCCTTCTCGTTCCCTCGCTTCCCCTCTCTTCATCTTTTTCTATCTTTCCTCTTCTTTCTCTTCCCAGTTTTCTTTTATTTTCTCTCCACTTCTCTCTCTCTCTAATGTGTGTGTGTCAGCCATGGTATTGTAAACCTGTAAAATAAACACTTTATTAACTTAATTTTGACGCTTTCTGAAAAACTAAATTGCCTCAAAATGCATATATATATATATATATATATATATATATATATATATATATATATATATATATATGCACACACTAGCTGGGCGCCTGGCGTTACCCGGTCGTACAATGATCTTAAACATAATATTTTAATTTATGCAAATTATGTATGTATTATTATAGAAGTAATTCTCTATTGAATATTATATATTATGAGGAATAATTTGTCCGGGAGACTAATTCGTAAAAAAACTTTTTTTTTTTTTAAATAATGATGATAATGTTGTCATCAAATTCCGTCTGTGTTTGTTTACAATTCACGTCAGCTGATATTTGGGCTTAATGATGGAATAGTCACTTCTGATTAATGTTTATTTTTAAAATATGCAAATGAAGAAATAATTTTCGCTGATTTTAAATGGTATCTTTTCTTTTAGCGTAAATTGAACTTATTAAAAAAAATAAAATAAAATGTCGTGGTAGACACGGGCTTTAACAGCGGATCATTCGATCTTCAGGCGATTGCTCTACCACTGAGCTATATTTCCAGATGTCAATAATTCTGTTATTTTTTTTAAGAAGGAATGATTTGCTGAGATTTTATTATCTCCCTTGGCCAGTGTAACGTAAAATTTTCCCCAGTAAAAATTATTCTTTTTTTTTTTTTATCTATCAGAAAGAAAGACTATTTTTAGGATCAGATTTTTTCGATTTTCAATACTTATCGGATTAATTTCTGTACAAAGCCTATCCAAGAACACTGTCAAGCATATAAATTACGTTTGTGTGAAATTTTCAAAAGATAGGAAGCTTGTTTCTTTAAAAACACAAATTTTTTTTTATAAACGTAAAAAGTCCAGACTCAATATCTTTTGTGATTTCAGAGCATATATAGTGTAATAGCATAGTTCTGAAAAAATCCAAAGATCAAGTAATCTCTGTTGGCAATTTATTATTTTACCAGGGAATGCATTACAACTTTGTTTCATTCATAATTGACAAGTCGGCAAAATTAACTGAAAATGATTGAAAATGCAGCAAAGACATAATTTTGCCGAATTGTCAATTACGAACGAAACAATATTGTAATATATTCCCTGTGAAAATAATAAATTAACAACAAAGATAACTTGATCTTTGGAAATTTTGTGAACTATATATATATATATATATATATATATATATATATATATATATATATATATATATATATATATATATATATATATATATATATAAAATGAGCGCCGGCTTATTATAAGAGAAAATAAAAGAATTTAAAACTGTAAATACAAATTTACAATTAAATTTATTATTCGACAGAGTTTTTTCATTTTTTTGGTCCCCCGACAAAAGGAGGGTGGACCTGTAAATTCACCCTCGTCTGTTCGTCTGTCCACACTTTTCTCAATAACCTTGGAATTTTTTGAAATTTTGCACAAACATGAATCAATTTCAATAAGAGAAACAAAATTAAATTAAATTGAGGGTATGATCGCTTCGGAAACGATATTAATTTTTTATTAATATTGACAATGAATGTTTTTTTTTTAATATTGTCTCCTCATCAGTACAAATGGGGTGGGGATAGGGTAAGACACCAAAATAAACTGGCATTTCTGTAATAAGTAAGGTGGATGAATCTTTATGGTGAACGGCATGTCAATAATTTCTTTTTTTAAAGTTTGTCACTATCTCTCTCTCACACACACACACACACACACACACACACACACACACACACACACACATATATATTGTTTTAACAAAATCAAGACATCAAAGAATGTATTGATAGCAACAAATAGTGTATTTCATCGTTCGTTACAATTGTTTCAAGATCATTCGGACAAATTTAAACTCTATATCGTTCGAAAATTTTCACAAGAACAGCCTCTCGTCAGACGTTTTGAAAAGACACTTTTACAATGAACAATATGGAATCCATTTCCCCTGAAAGGAAAATTATGAGAAAATATTTTATCTACATCTCTTCTTTCCATGTTTTTTTCTTCAATCCATTCTTTGATGTCTTGATTTTGTTAAAACAATATATGACTGCTCAATTACAAAATATGGTAATTTTGAAAGTTACAATTTAAATCATCTCATTCTGATTTAAAATTTATTGGTATATTGGTTACCGAATTATCCATTATATAAACCCAATAAAATTCTGAATATTATAAATAATATATATATATATATATATATATATATATATATATATATATATATATATATAGAGAGAGAGAGAGAGAGAGAGAGAGATAATAAATAAATCAAATTTGAGTGGATAAAGAACCCTGCTCCTCACAACCTAAAGGAGACAAATTTGCCAAGTGAAGAAATGGTGTGGACCCTTTTAAATTAAAACATACATTCACATTACATTCATACACTTAATCAAATACTTTATTTGACTTGAACCTCTGATAAATCAAAACTTCTGTCATCTAATGAAAATAAGACATAGCTACGTTTAGAAATTCTGAAAGACGCCAAATAAAATCCATGTTGACCTAGGCAGGACAAAAAAGACCTATATTCATACGCAGAGCCGTTCTATTAGTCGATAACTAAATATTCAGTCAGAACAAAGAAAGTCAACTTCTTTAAAAAAAACAACAACATTGTTTATTTAACCACCACCAGTATACCTCTGTAAATTAGCACGTGTTAGTTTACAAAGGCACTCTTTTAGTATAGACTAGCCTGGGATCCTGGCGTTGCCAGTGTGTTTGGAGGTGTGTTGAGCAAAAAAAAAAAAGTGTTTAATAGAGCGTACCTAATACTAAGTAAGCAGGCAGGCTCGAACCCGTACCACGAAGGAGGAAAAGAACGTGAAAATAAAAAGAAAAGAAAGTGACGTCTTTGCCGTTGCGTATATCGCCAAACAGGAAGTGGCAAAGGTTTAAATTAAGGCTAATCAATCGAAAAGAGGGATAGTTTTTGAAAATATTGGCGAAAAAGGCGATCTCTCCTTGTAGAAAACTGCGTAGTTGAGAGTGAAGGAATTAATGTTTTTAGCCAATCTTTCGATATTTGTCGCCCGAAGAGTCAAGCTTCAAAACGATTCGATCTCGTGAAAATCCGTCGTCTCTGTCGAAGGTTTTATGCAGGCATACATACATACATATATACATACATACATACACACATACATATATTTAAACAGACAGGTGAGATTTATATTATAGATGATTAGTTAGCATGGTGAAGTGAAGAGCAGATTTTCTTTCCACCTAATCTTTTTCTTAAGCTGATGCTTAAAAAACAAGTTAATTTTGAAGAAAAAAATAGAAAGTTTCTTTTCTATATCAAGCTATATACAGTGAAATGCACCATCACAAGTTTCAACTGATTTCCAATGAACAACCAGTTTAGACTAGGAGCATGATGACGCTGCATTTCAAAATAAATCACAGCTAAAACATGTATGCACATATGTAGCCAATAATGTTTGTATAAATAAAGGAAATTATACAATATATACATACATATATATATATATATATATATATATATATATATATATATATATATATACACACAGAAAGAGGGGGAGATGGAAGAGTATGAGGGACAGAGGGGGGAGTAAAGAAAAAGAGACTGATTTATATATTTAATAGCATCATCATTTAATACTTGTTCCCATAGCATATCATACTTAGATACAAAGGTTGGGAGTTCGAATCTCACCCAAGGCATAATTATTTTCATTCTAATTTTGTCCCCAAATTGACTTAGACCGTTCAAATATTAAGCCGAGTGTTGATTTTTATTTCTATTTAATACGTAATTTACAGAAATTAAAACTGTACTAGTTATCAATATTTAATATGAAGACGCTTGTGTGGTATTTATTTTAATATCTCAGATACATTATTCGGTCAGAGAAAAAATAGAGTCCTTCACTGACTGTTTTTTTTTTTAAGTTGCATTTTAACATGTGCGTTCGGCTTCGATTCTAAACGAATTCTCTCGCCTTCTTCACGTAAACTAATACTTCCGGTTTTGGTCTCATCTGTTTCAGTGTCTGTCAATTTTAAACAGCTTGAACTCTTGATAACTAATTTCCGAATTCCGCCCTTTTCAAGGCCACCGCAAACAGGAGTAACAGAGTATATAACACACTCATTTCGCAAAGGATTAATTATATGAACTAATCGATTAAGTTTAGGTTCGTCTAAAGAGAAGAGAAGATGGAGGCATCATTAGTTGTAGAATGAGGAGTTGTTGACCTCTAATTAAGAAGACATTTATAAAGTTCTTGGTGACAGCTTAATCCTCAAGCGTTTGCAGTTTTGATGGATTTTATTTGCTGTTTGCATGAAACGTGCGGTTTCTGGCTTGGCTTTCGGCCATAAAGGTGTAATCCGTCGATGTTTGAAACCTCATTTTGTAGTAGTCGTGTGTTTCGATTACAGATTATAAGCTACGTTATTATTTAAAATAAATACGTATTAGATACGTTTGAAGCCAAAGCAACGCATTATTACAAAATAAACATATTTATTTTGTTTGAAATTTATATCGAATTTATATTTACGTTATTATTTGTCGAGTTGCATCAAATAAACATGCAAAATGTATGGACTCATCCCAGCATTACGTTTCTGAATTTTTTAGATGAGGATCGGTTATTCGTATTATTTGGATTCTTCGGACTACTGTTTTCATATTGAGTGTCATTTTTGCAACGTTTCAGTCGATGTAACCTCCAACCTTCTTCAGGTATCTTGTCAAACTTTGGAATCTTTTTGTCGAACTCGGGAATCTGCTCGAGATTTCAAGCGGAACCCTTTATTTACTTCACAGGAGTAGCATGCTCTCAGTCTGTCAGCCATGACTGGATAGAGGTCCGCAGTAATTTGCAGTTGTATTTTTCTGTCGCTAATATAATAAATTTATAACTTCAGATATTGCAGTATTAATTAAGAATTGATTATATAATGTTAAATTGAATAAAAAAAAATCTTAATGCTGCAATATTTTAAGTTATAAATTTTATATATTTTATACTAGAATATCTTGTCCTTTTCTTTTCCAGTTTTAATAACTAGTCCTTTACTTTTCCATGTTTAAGTTTAACCATATTACTTTCATGCTCGCATTTTTCTATGTAATATATATATATATTACATAGAAAAATCGGAACATGAAAAGTAATATGGTTAAGATTAAACATGGAAAAGTGAGAGGACTAGTTGTTAAAACTGGGAAAGAAAAAGACAAAATATTGTAGTATAAAATATAATAAATTTATAACTTAAAATATTGCAGCATTAATAATTGATTATATAATGTTAAATTGAATAAAAAAAAAGTCTTAATGCTTCAATATTTAAAGTTATTAATTTATTATATTTTATACTAGAATATCTTGTCCTTTTCTTTTCCAGTTTTCACAACTAATCCTTTACTTTTCCATGTTTAAGCTTAGCCATATTACTTTTCATGCTCGCATTTTTCTATCATAATATATATATATATATATATATATATATATATATATATATATATATATATATATATATATATATATAATTGTTTTAATTGATTGCAGGCTTGGACAAAAGACCAAAGAAATCAACTGAATGTTGAGTTACGAGGCCAACATATTTCTTCAGAAACTGTTCAAGTCTCTGAAGATGGTGATGCCATTGTGCCAACTCCAACATTTCTTATCACTTCTTCATCCAATAATGGTAATCCAAAGAGTACCAGTGAGGCTGAAACCCATTCAAGATACAGGTAAGTATCTTTGTAGCATCCAACCATTTCAGGCTAGCTTTACCATTTCTTACGACAGGTCGATGTAACACAAGGTCGAGGAAATGAGATTTGAAAAGCCAGCGCCTTAGAGAAAGAGTACTCTGACCTACAAAAAGTGTCTAGGCAGCCTCGTTGACAGGCTCTGATAGGGGCGCTTCAGGCGATTAGCAATAAACTAACTCCTTCACAAAGGGTGAGAAGGCAAAGCTGGGCAATCTGGATCTCCTAGAACTGCACAGAACCAATCTTTGGCTTCACCAGAACGAGCCATGTCAACAACAACAGAAAAGTATCCAATTTTATTAAATTTTCAGTATTCAGTGAATAAATTATACATTTTACTAGCACACCACCCAGCGTTGCCTGGTCATAAAATACGCTTAAATATAATGTATTAATTTATACAGTTTTCATATTTATTAATATACGGCATAATCGCGTTGACACACTGGTTCTCGTCAGATCACCGAAGTTAAGCAACAGGAAGAATGAGTTTTATTGTATCCATGATAAAAAGAAGGACGGAGGAAACACATTCAATGGGGGTTAAAAAAAAAATTATATAAATAAGGGGTAGAGTCAGCCGACTGGACTTCGCCCTTACTTTTCAAAGCCGAATTGAGTTTTTTTTTTTTGTAGAGAGAAACGAATTAAAACGGGGGAACGACTAAAATAAAATCAAACTATCGGAAAAGAAAAAAAATGTCATTTATCAATTTAAATGTAATTGCAGTGCTAACTACGTTGGCAGAACGACCCTTTTCTATTCTAAGTCATGCTCATTCGTTATTTCATCTGCAGGTCTTGGAGACTATTCACGTCCGTTTAAAGAGATCTTCTCTCTGTAAGCAAAGGGATTGTCTTTTGGGTCTACACGTGATTAGTCTCTAAGGCGTTTCCTCTCCATTATGTAATTATTAAACCAAATATTTATTTTAGTCGTTCCCTATTTTTTCTTTTCCATAGTTTGATTTTATTTTAGTCATCCCCCCCCCCCGTTTAAATTCGTTCCCCTATACAAAAAAAGGCCAGAAGAACTTAATAAGGAGGAAGTCCCTTTTGCAGAATCATATGACTACGAAATTGGCACTTTCTCATAACGTATTAATAAAAAAAAAATAATAGATGTTATGATCCATATGACACGTTGTTTTAGTTCAGTCTGAAATAACCAAGTGAAGCACATAGATAGCAAAAACGGGTTTGTATTACTGTACACAGATTCGAAAAAGTTGTCAAAAAAAAACAAATATATAACCAATAAATGTTATCAAAGGCAAGATAAGTTACTTTTCTGCCAAACTGGATATATTTTTTGTGTTTTTATTCAATGTAACATGTTTATTCAGCTCGAAAAACATACAGTGTTTACCGATGTATTCGAAAATTCAAGATGGCGTCTCACACCCTCTTTAACACCGTAAGTTTGGGAAAAGGTGTTATAAATAATAAACTAGACAAAATACTATTAAAAACCTGTCGAATATATGTCAACCTATGTCACGATAACATATATTGAGCGAGTTTTTAACAGTATTTTATTCGTTTCGAACTAGTGACATATGGCCGAGTGGTCCTAGACGTTGTATCAAAGTTTACAGTTACTCAAAGGTGCTGAGTTCAATCCTGAACGAAGGCAGTGAAAAAGTAACATTCAAAACAGAGAATCAGCAACTATGTCCCAGAGCCTAGCTGGAGTCCGAACACGGCACCCCCGTAATAATAATAAAGGGTTGGGTTCGAGACTCCTAACAAACGGTTCCCCAGTTCGATACAAAACACCTAATGAAGGCCGGGGGGGCAAAACGGCCGAAACGTTGTGGCAATAACAACCAAGATGAGGAAGTCAGTCCGACAATCTCGATCAATGAAAATACCTCATCTCAAAAATACAGACAATTACTAGGAACTTGTTTATACTAGACTTGAAAACGACCATGTTACAGTTACCTAAGGAGTTCTCCCGTGTTCTATTTCTTAATGTAGAAGTGTAATGTGAACAGGCATCTTGCTGCTCATCTCCCCACTTAGAGTGTTCCTATATACATGGTCCCTAATTAGCAGTAGCTCTTATGTGTCAGTGGCAATGTGTCTTGTTTGGAGTGAATATTAGTTTAAACAAAAAAAAGAAAAAAAAAAAAAAGAATAAGGTGTTCGGGCACACATGAATCGTTCCATTTGTTCTAGTCATTTATTCCACCGGTATCAAACATTAAAAATTCACGAGTACGAACCAGTTGAACGATCGGAATCAGCAGGGGGTAAACTCATCAGATATTTATGGTCTTGAAAGACTAGAAACCCTAACGCAAGAACCACACATCCTTGTCTTGTTGACGCAAGCGGCCTATTTAGTGTCATTAACATAGAATCCGACAAGGAAAGTGAAAATAATTTTTTTTTTAACCAAAAAATAAATCCACTAAAAATCAGAAAATAATCTGGGTTTTATGAAATTTTTACTAAATAAATACGGTATGATCATGTTGACACATTGGTTCACGTTAGATCACCAAAGTTAAGCATCGTTGAGACTTGTCAATACTGAAATGGGTGACCATTTGGGAATACCAGCAGTTGCATGTGCGCTCTGCTTATCTCTGTTAAAGTAGGAATTATTAATGGTGGCGCACAAGTAATTTTTTAAAACACTTTAAATCATTACTATATATTGGGTCCAATATAATATAATAAATACGAAATCTGAATTAATCAAAAGATCATATTTAAGCATATTTTACGACTGGGCAATGCCAGGCGGCCTGCTAGTATATATATATATATATATATATATATATATATATATATATATATATAGTAATTTATAAAATATATATGGCGATTAAGCTACACTGAATATTCTGCGTTTCATCCAACTGACGAATCCTATAGTTGGATGAAACGCAGAATATTCAGTGTAGCTTAATCGCCATATATATTTTATAAATTACTAACTAGCTCTACCTACGTATTGAGCACTTTTGAAGTAAATACTTAAAGTTTGTATAAATCTATACTTTCGTATATTAAATTTATGTGAATAAATGTAGTTATATATATATATATATATATATAGTCATCCACATACAGTACTGTTTCGCTGTTTCACAGCTCATCAGTGCGGCTAGACAGGCAACTACCTCAAGCCAGGATTGAAACCCGACCGTTTATACGGCAGTCAAGGCTTCTAACCATTACGCTATTGGCGGCTGCTTGAACGAGTAGTGAGTTTTTAACGATGTTTTAGATATCGTCCGAAATACCTCCGCTCGATTTGTTTACACAAAGAGCGTCGCTTATATGCTAATGGTAATTCGTTTTTCACTTCTCAATATGCTCAACTCAGGTGAGGAGCACTATAGTCATCCACATACAGTACTGTTTCGCTGTTTCACAGCTCATCAGTGCGGCTAGACAGGCAACTACCTCAAGCCAGGATTGAAACCCGACCGTTTATACGGCAGTCAAGGCTTCTAACCATTACGCTATTGGCGGCTGCTTGAACGAGTAGTGAGTTTTTAACGATGTTTTAGATATCGTCCGAAATACCTCCGCTCGATTTGTTTACACAAAGAGCGTCGCTTATATGCTAATGGTAATTCGTTTTTCACTTCTCAATATGCTCAACTCAGGTGAGGAGCACTATAGTCATCCACATACAGTACTGTTTCGCTGTTTCACAGCTCATCAGTGCGGCTAGACAGGCAACTACCTCAAGCCAGGATTGAAACCCGACCGTTTATACGGCAGTCAAGGCTTCTAACCATTACGCTATTGGCGGCTGCTTGAACGAGTAGTGAGTTTTTAACGATGTTTTAGATATCGTCCGAAATACCTCCGCTCGATTTGTTTACACAAAGAGCGTCGCTTATATGCTAATGGTAATTCGTTTTTCACTTCTCAATATGCTCAACTCAGGTGAGGAGCACTATAGTCATCCACATACAGTACTGTTTCGCTGTTTCACAGCTCATCAGTGCGGCTAGACAGGCAACTACCTCAAGCCAGGATTGAAACCCGACCGTTTATACGGCAGTCAAGGCTTCTAACCATTACGCTATTGGCGGCTGCTTGAACGAGTAGTGAGTTTTTAACGATGTTTTAGATATCGTCCGAAATACCTCCGCTCGATTTGTTTACACAAAGAGCGTCGCTTATATGCTAATGGTAATTCGTTTTTCACTTCTCAATATGCTCAACTCAGGTGAGGAGCACTATAGTCATCCACATACAGTACTGTTTCGCTGTTTCACAGCTCATCAGTGCGGCTAGACAGGCAACTACCTCAAGCCAGGATTGAAACCCGACCGTTTATACGGCAGTCAAGGCTTCTAACCATTACGCTATTGGCGGCTGCTTGAACGAGTAGTGAGTTTTTAACGATGTTTTAGATATCGTCCGAAATACCTCCGCTCGATTTGTTTACACAAAGAGCGTCGCTTATATGCTAATGGTAATTCGTTTTTCACTTCTCAATATGCTCAACTCAGGTGAGGAGCACTATAGTCATCCACATACAGTACTGTTTCGCTGTTTCACAGCTCATCAGTGCGGCTAGACAGGCAACTACCTCAAGCCAGGATTGAAACCCGACCGTTTATACGGCAGTCAAGGCTTCTAACCATTACGCTATTGGCGGCTGCTTGAACGAGTAGTGAGTTTTTAACGATGTTTTAGATATCGTCCGAAATACCTCCGCTCGATTTGTTTACACAAAGAGCGTCGCTTATATGCTAATGGTAATTCGTTTTTCACTTCTCAATATGCTCAACTCAGGTGAGGAGCACTATAGTCATCCACATACAGTACTGTTTCGCTGTTTCACAGCTCATCAGTGCGGCTAGACAGGCAACTACCTCAAGCCAGGATTGAAACCCGACCGTTTATACGGCAGTCAAGGCTTCTAACCATTACGCTATTGGCGGCTGCTTGAACGAGTAGTGAGTTTTTAACGATGTTTTAGATATCGTCCGAAATACCTCCGCTCGATTTGTTTACACAAAGAGCGTCGCTTATATGCTAATGGTAATTCGTTTTTCACTTCTCAATATGCTCAACTCAGGTGAGGAGCACTATAGTCATCCACATACAGTACTGTTTCGCTGTTTCACAGCTCATCAGTGCGGCTAGACAGGCAACTACCTCAAGCCAGGATTGAAACCCGACCGTTTATACGGCAGTCAAGGCTTCTAACCATTACGCTATTGGCGGCTGCTTGAACGAGTAGTGAGTTTTTAACGATGTTTTAGATATCGTCCGAAATACCTCCGCTCGATTTGTTTACACAAAGAGCGTCGCTTATATGCTAATGGTAATTCGTTTTTCACTTCTCAATATGCTCAACTCAGGTGAGGAGCACTATAGTCATCCACATACAGTACTGTTTCGCTGTTTCACAGCTCATCAGTGCGGCTAGACAGGCAACTACCTCAAGCCAGGATTGAAACCCGACCGTTTATACGGCAGTCAAGGCTTCTAACCATTACGCTATTGGCGGCTGCTTGAACGAGTAGTGAGTTTTTAACGATGTTTTAGATATCGTCCGAAATACCTCCGCTCGATTTGTTTATATATATTGTAAAATGTTTTTGACTCCTAATGAGGGTAGTTATTTATTTGCCGCCCACCTCGGCAAAATGTGGCACAAGGCCGGAAAGTGGGGATCCAGCAGGCTCCCCTAAAGGAGGGGCACTCCTGCAATTGTAAAAATTGCCTGAGTCACCCCGTCGGCATTCCCTGGTAGGGGCGCCTCAGGCAGTAAGCTATGAACTTACTCCACCGGAAAGCCCAGTGGCAATGCCTGGGAGGGTAGACCTCCTAGGTATTACCCAGATGGCGTACCTCAGTCCAACAGGTGCTGGGCCGGTTTCCGGCCCCTCATCTGTTGGGCTGAGTGTCAAGTGACGAATCCTTGACGAGTACTACTACCTTGTCTCCCTGCAGCCAAAGCCGCTAGGAGACCTTCCCCATCAGAGGACTAATGGGGGCATGAGACGAATGGATTCGCCAATCATTTTTATAACCAACGGCTGTGCTAAACAACCAATGAAAACGTCCCAAATTATAAAAATTGTCGAATTTTTGATTCAATCAGTTCACCGTTTACTACGTCACGGACCGCATTTAATTCTTGGCCGCCATCTTGGTTATTGATCTGAACTACGCCGCCATCTTTGTTCAACACAATGTCTCAAAACTTAACACACACACACATTATATATATATATATATATATAATTGTTTACTATAATAATTATTAAATGCCTACAGACACTAGTGGTTCATCCTTTCGAAACTCATCCGTGCAGGGTGTCACAATTAACACCAGTCGATAGATTCGAACTCGGCGACAGAAGAAATTTGGGACAAAAATAATATATATATATATATATATATATATATATATATTTATCAATTATTAAATATATATATATATATATATATATAATTTTTTTTTTGTAAATTCCTATAATTAATGCAATACGAAAATAATATTTTCCAATTTTTAAAAAGAAAAACAACACTGACCACGCTTTAGGCATGGACCGGTACTTTAGTTTATAAACTCTTCTGACCCACAGCTATATTTTGCTCTTTCTATGTGAAGGTTATCTCTCTGATAGTATTGCTTTGATAAGAGCATGTATTTGTTGAAAGTCTCAGCTTTTAAAGTAAATCATATATATATATATATATATATATATATATATATATATACCGAGTCGAAGAAATTTCCAGCTTGGTATCTGGAGACACATTAATTCACTGGGAGAGATGCACCCTGGTCTTAGTTAAGACATGCATCTAGAAGGTAACTCTGATGTAAAAACCTGCGTTGCACTGTGTGCTTTGTCTTGTGGCAATCATTTTCACCGACAAGGGTTAGCAGTAATAGCAAAAAGTGTGATTGCTTCTACACAAAGTCTTCACTATTATAAACAAATCATCTGTGTGGATTTCTGAACAACTTAGTTGTTGTTGCGGAACCTCATACGTCGAAATCGACGGAGAGTCCATCATATATGTAAGAATTGTAGGATTTAAAGTTAAATTATGTGAAGTAAAATATAGAATTTTTAAACAAAAAAAATTATCGTTTGAAACAAGGAATACAAGAAATTCAAAGTTCTTTCCTTAATCCATGTATTTTGAATGCAATGTTCATATCTTTGGAGATGTATTTAGCAAAATAATCATCATGAATGATCATAAATCTTGCTATTTCGTTCATGTATTGAAAGATTAGAGTTTAAAATTATTAAAAAAAAAAACAACAACATTATTTATATCCTTCTTACAGCGGGAAGATGTGACACAAGGTCGGAAGGTAGGATTAAAGGGCCTAGAGGAAGAGCCCTGTGGCCTTCAAAAATGCCTGAGCAGCTCCGTCGGTATTCTCCGGTATGGGACGCCTCAGGTGATTAACAATAAACTAACCTTTTCTCAAAGGATGAAAAGGCAAATCCCAGGTGGACCTCCTAGAACTGCACAGGACCAGCAATATACTGCAGTCAAGAAGAAAAAAAAAGGCCATTTTAATAATGGCCTAGACTCTTTGAGGCTGTGAGTTGGTAGAGTTTTCTCACGGCAAAAACTACCAAGGAGAAACTCCCTAATAAATACATAAAACCTATCGATATTACTCTTTGAGTGAAAAGTATCATTCATAGTCATTGTTTTCTGTTCATGTCTTTCGCTTAAATAATACCTGCTCCATAATGAAATATAGCTACTGCACAATATGTGTATTTTAAAAAAAAAATTTTTTTACACGGGAATCATCACTTATCAAGGCCCGGAGGCCACTTGAGGATAAGGGTTAAGGGGTAAAATTAGTCAATGTGATTATAGCGTAGTAAACATACGTAGTGGGAATTTTGTAAATTGGATTACTTAGGGGGATGGTTCATCAAGAACTTGTTTACATTGGACTTGAAGACAATCAGATTGTAGTCAGCTGGAAAGCAGGCAATCGGAAGAGAGTTCCATAGGCGTGCAGTTCTAAGAAAGAAGCTTTGTTCGTGGAATCTACATTTAGGTCTAGGCACAGATAAAGAGTGTGGGGAATTATTGACAGTGATTTTGGCTAGACAAGTGTTTTTCATGAAAGTTTGGCGAAGGGGGGGGGGGTGCATAGATTGAAGCTTAGACAAGCACTTGCCATGAAAATAATGCAGATCTTTTGTTTTTCTCAAAGAATCAACCGTAGTCTTCTTTTCTTATTACTTTTATTTAATCAAATTCCACAATTCCTAAATAGGTGTATCCTTTTTCTCCAACCTTTCTTTTTCATCACTTCCCTGTACAAAAGCTAAATTATTTCACTTTCAACAATTTTTTCCCATTTTCAATTTCAGGAATCCACACTTCTTCGTGCCAACTTCCATCCCGATATCATTACTAAACATACGAACGGTCCACACATACTTAGCTGGTCTTCATTCTTTGCATACAACTTGAAGTCATTCATCCCTATACATAATAAAAGAGGCACAATTATTCCCCTCTTGACTAAAATACAGTAGGTTTCAAACAGCAGATGCGACATATTCAAATTTCTTATGTCTAGCCTATTAGCCACTATCTTACGTAACTTTATAAAGACTTTTCTGACACATGCAGATGTTTAAATAAAATCCTAGATTATATCCGAGGAGCTACAGCATCACTATCGCATTCACCTACAGAGGAAGTAGTCCCGATTTTTACCCCTATCACTAAAGTCCTACTACCGCCACCAGTAAACACAGCAGATTGTTATACACAGGGTACGGATACGGTTAGCGGGTACTGCTAGTAAATAATAAATGGTTTATGCAGTACTTCTTTCCCCACCCATAACACTGATTTACTTATCGCAGAAGATCTTCTATGACAAAGCTTGTTTACCCGGAAAGGTCAACCTTTGTCACGAAACGTCCTGGGAACGGTAATCAAATTGTAGTACTATGTCTCGATCACTAATGTGACCAGCTCATATTGCATCACGTTGGATTATTTAGTTAGAAGTCTTTTTTGTAAAAACTAAAGAGTGGAATTTGGGTGTGGCTTTTCTCTGCGCTTTCTCTATTCTTTGGGGATGACTTCTTGATGTCGTATTCCTCTGGCCGGAATCGCTGCTGGCGCCGTTTCGTCGTTTAAGAATTTTGTCGTTTTACAATTTTAAACAATTAACAACAATTAACTTTAACCATTAACAACTTAGCTAACTACTCTTAACTACTCTTTACTAACTGTTTGGAAAGAGTGGGCCCCCCCCCTCTTTTATAGAGAGACAAGAGTACGCGTCCTCGCCTTATGGCTGCCAGGATCAAAGAGAAAGAGAGTTGTCAAAATTGCATTGCGGTCCCTTTTTTTCTGTATCATGTGACTAAATCACCTCCCAGCTATGCCGGGGGGTAGGGATGTCGACGATGACAAAACAACAACTAGTAGCACTACGAAATAGTGCGACACTTCCCCAGTTAATATCAATGGTAATTTCCATTGTTTTTTTTTTTTTTTTTTTTTTTTTTTTTTTACATGGTGGTCACCACTTATCAAGGCCCGGAAGCCAATCAGGGATAAGGATTATTGCATGTACAGTAATCAATGGGATAGTATCGTAGTAATCGTTATTATTGGAGATTTGATAAAGTGTCTTACTTAAGGGGGCGGTTCATCAGAAATTTGTTTATGTTGGATTTGAAGACATCCAAGTTGTAGTCAGGTGGGAAACAGGCAAACGGAAGAGAGTTCCACAGGCGTGCACTTCCAAGAAAGAAGCTTTGTTCATGGAATCTACGTTTTGATTTAGGCACAGATAAAGAGTGAGGAAAATTATTGACAGTGGTTTCAGCTAGACGGGTGTTTATCGTGAAAGCTTGGCGAGGGGGGGGGCAGAGATTGGAGCTCAGACAAGCACTTGCCATAGAAATAACGACACCTCATACTTTTTTTTAGGAAATGCCGCAGATTCGTTGCAATTGCAAATATTTGTTCCTCCATTCTCAACACATATGCAGTCTGTAATCCTGATAGGCTTTCCATTTTCATCATAAGTTGCTTCTGAAAAATTGAAGAATTCTGATTATCTTGTTCATCTCTTTGATCCACTTCATTCTAATGCCCAAAGATACGCATGCCGGGCGTGGGCTGTTCACTTTGTTCTCATTCAAGCCGTTTACTTTGATTTGACATTTCATTCATAAAAAGTTTAGTGAATTTTAGGTGACATAACCACTGGAGTTTTTATTTATTTTATTCAATTTTCACTTCAAACAAGCCACAGTGCAACTTTGATGCAGGGGGCCATAAGTTGCAAGGAGTTGAGCAGCAAGGTATCTGTTCACATTACACTTGAACTTCTGCATATCAGTACAGTTGGGAAAGCAGGAACCCGGAAGGGAGTTCTAAAGTCTAGCAGTTCTGGGGAAGAAACTATTAGAATAAAAGGCCTTCTTAGATATCTACTGTGTAGGTGTGCGATTTTTGCTGCTTGTCGGGTTTGTCGGGGGTATTTACATCGAGAGAGTACAAGGGAGCATCTACCATTAAAATACTTGTAAAACAGGCAGAGGGATGCAACATTTCGTCAATCGGACAGAGGTTAAAGCTTAGATGATAGTTCAGGACCTATCAGGTTGGCGACTCTCTTTTGAACCCTGTCCTGGAGTGAGAGACTAATAGCAGATGCACCAGCCCAAATGTGACAACAATATTCCATACATGGGCGAATGGTAGCCTTGTAGAGGTACATGATACTTTCAAGTGTTTATTTATTTTTTTTTTTTCGAGATACACTCTCTAGCCAGGGGTGGTTGAAATCAGAGTTTTCCTCCCTCTAGATGGTCGACCTTGCCAGATTGTTTAGCTCCATCTACCCAAAACTACTGGTTTTAAAGTGCCTTTTATTCGCCTGATGCACCACTCCTGTCAGTAAAATAAGTCCATTCGACGGTGACTAAACCACACGAGAAGGCCAGGAGTAAGACTAGATTGTTGGAGGCTATAGATTTGAACATGTCTTAAGAGTATTTTATACGAGGGTAGAAGCTCGTCTCCACTTCCACTTCATTATGACAACCGTTGAACCCATTATTATTATTATTTGCATAAATAGTAGTGTTGGGACGATTAATCAGAATCAGTGAGACTCGAGTATCGCATGGTAACCACCTGCAGGTAGCAGATGCGTCTGTCCCGTTTGCAAACCAACGTGACACCGCCATACACGTGGACCTTTTTATATGGATTTAAAAAATTGACTTTCAGTTCGTTAGCTATTTCACAACCCCCTTTTTTTTTTTTTTTTTTTTTTTTTTAAACAAAAGGAACCTAAGACCAAATCAGCGACCAATGACTTGCAAGCCAAGATCAAGAAACATGGCCGGCAAACAAAGATTTAAACAGCAGGAATTTTCTTCATCTAGTGAGTCACTCTTTGGACCGGAAGTTTTGACTTGTGGCAAAGGTAAGTTGAATATTATTACAAAACACTATGGATGCCATTTAACTATATATTACTAGCAGGGCTTATAAAATACATTTCTTAAATATAATATTTTAATGCATGCATATTTCGTATTTATTATTATTATAGAGCCACTTCTCTTGATTATTATATTGTGCCCAATATATAGTAGTGATTTCAAAAGTAAAAAAAAAAAAAAAAAAAAAAGAAAATTACTTTGGTGCTATTAGCAAGAATCGAAACCAAAACATTTAGCCTTAATCACTACCGTTTGAGCTATCGTAAGATGGATAAGAAATAGCTTAAGGAGAACCAACTTTAATGTGTACATGCATATTTGGACGTGCCTGCAAGAACGATTTAAGTCGACTTACACCTGCAAAATTCTATTGTTTTTACTGACTAAAAGCACATGCAGGAACAGTCTACAAAAAATTCAATCATTTGCCCTGCTTTGTGCCGCTTTGCGACCTTGCATGTTAGAGCAAATACAGTTTGAAAAAAAAAATGTTGACACACACACACACACACACACACACACACACACACACACACACACACACACAAAGAGAGTGAGTTATATATTAGATTAAAATGTTTGTGATGTTTTTTTGAGTTTGTTCGTATACGAATAGGAACATGATTGACAAAAATGGAATAGGCAGAATACACAGTAGGTTTTATAATATCAATATTTGAATTTAAATCTCACATAAGTCTAAATGTGTTAATTCCTTTTGTGATAAGATTAAAAAAAAAAAAGTGCTGTTCTTTGTGTTAAGTTCTTAGAGTTAACTCCCCTGCTTGTTGTTGTAGATTATTGATTGGAAAACAAAGATGGTGATTTTCAGGTTGTGTATCTATGATTGGAATTATGTGAAAAGTAAACAGAGCTGTCTTCTGTTGTGTGATAAAATCGCTGAAACACATTTAAAAGACGAATGGCTTCTTTTACAAAATACCTACCTGTTTTGGTAAGTGGACAGACATGTGCTGAATGTAAGCAAGATTGAAATGCATATGGACTATATTTACAGACCTACCTAAAGAGAAGCAGGACTTGGGTGTATTTTTGTCATTAGCACAAAATATAGGAATCATTCGGCATTTGGCAATAACAGATATTGGTGGAACAAATGGATTGAATTATAGAGAAATTGGACGAAATGTGTTTACAGGAGGCAAATACGGCAGCATATATGTCATCTAAGGAGTTTTATTCCTACATATGGAGTTAATATAAAATGCATTTTTACTACAATATGTATTTCTGTATTAAAAAAAAATATATGAAAATTTGGAATTATTGTGGAAACATGATGAGAATTAGCAGCGAACCGGATGTTAACGCATCCACCATGAGAGACAAAATGGAAAAATCGTCCTTTGCACATGGCTCCACGCATCGCTTCTGCTTGGGAAGAAAAAAATAAGATAACCACAAAATAATTATTGACCAATGGCAGAGCTCCGCGCCTAAAATAAACACCTCAAATATCACAGTCACTGGGAGCCGGTGTGCCACTATAAAACGAGGGATTTGAGGGAACCAAAAGGAGGAAAGAGGAGATTCGCCCTGCTGCGTCAGTGAACGCGCGGACAGATTCTCCCACCCGACCTAAAGAGTTGAAGAGAAGAGAACTCGCCCCGCTGCGTCAGTGAACGTATGGACGGATTCTGTTATCAAACCTGAAGAGACATAATGAAGAAGAAAAAGAAATAAGGCACCAGTGAACTGAAGCCGATTACGCTCTCATGTTATGGGCAAAACGCCTTCAATTCTAGACACTGCCTAATTCACACAAACCAAAGAGGAGAGGAGGAAAAAGAAGACGAAGGCGCCGGGTTGCTAGCTGCTGGTGTAAAGTCACCCGCTTTCCAGTTACAAGCCAGGACACGCATCACCGACAGCAGGATGACCGGCCTACCCCCACCACATCCATCGTCCAAAAGATAAGTTACGTTTACGAACATTCATTCGTTGTCAATTCATACATACCTACAAACATTTTACGAACCTTCATTCCTTGTCAATTCATACATACCTACAAACATTTTACGAACCTTTATTCCTTGTCAATTCATACATACCTACAAACATTTTACGAACCTTTATTCCTTGTCAATTCATACATACCTACAAACATTTTACGAACCTTCATTCCTTGTCAATTCATACATACCTACAAACATTTTACGAACATTCATTCCTTGTCAATTCATACATACCTGCAAACATTTTACGAACATTTCACCGTATTACAAACTGTCAAATATCTCCATCGGACAATCCATTCTTCGTTAAATCACATTCCATCCTACGGACACTTTGCCTCTCCTAATACAAGGTGTTAGTAGTAAATAAAATCGGTTCTCAACCTTCAATATTCGTACACATGTACGAGCCTTTTTCAAGTCTCACACAAAACACACATTCATATTTCAAGCTGTCATATACATACGCGCACACAAACATACGCGCCCACGTCCACACGTGTACACATATTCACGTTCGCGTACATACACTCACATTCACGTATATATACACACACGCTTACGTATACACATGTACTCACACACGCGAACACGAACACACACATGGACGACGTCACTTCCACTTTCTAAGGAAATACACATGCGCAAAAGACACTCCAGAAGCGAGTATAAAACATGGAGACAAGTTGTTTCTAATCCTCTTTTTAGGACCAACTCTCAACTAGAGAGGTTGGGCGAATAAGCCGCCGCTGTTTCGGCGCGCGCGCACGCGCACCTCACGCCCACTTCCTACTATGTATGGGGCACGAGCTAATGACTGTATGTATACATTCTCCCTCTTTCTCTCTCCATCTACTACTGGCCACTAAGAACACCTTCGCGTAGCTGACTACTAACTGATGACAACTCTAATATCCTCTTCCTTGCCTACACGCTGGATTCTCATTTCCACTACAACACTCACTTCAATTCCCACGCGCGAACAAACAATAATGACCCAAACTTGAGATGAAAACACATTTCCTTTTCTTGCTACAACACCAGTCCTGCAACGGACATTGGTTACATACGCGCGGACATGTTATAACTAAAATGTTCATTTCTTTCAACAGCAAATAAACGACGTTTATCTTATCCATTACTTGAGTCTTTGTTTCCTTCAATTCCCATTCGTTTCATTATTCTTTTGTAACGGGATTGGGGTATTTATATATCCTAGTCCCCTACACACACTTCCAACGTTGTTCATTTCATGTATGCTTTGTTGTGACCTCTATGGCATCCTTTCTCACCCCTAACCCCTTTCCATAAAGACAGAGGCCATATTACTTTGTCCGCCCTGTTTTACAATTTGTCATTGTGCAGAGGGAGGACAACTCTAGTTTACTAAGAGATTCGTTCATTTTCTTTTCATTTCATAATTTAGGACGTTCTATGCGGCGATATTTTTTTTTATTGACTCAAAACATTAAAGAAAGAAAACTGCGACGATTTTTTTTAATGTAACAAAATAATAATACAAAATTCGTCTTTACGCGACTTTTAAAAGAGTCGTTTTTGTTTTGATATCATAATCTACGGCGCTAAAACCAATGAAATTTTCAATAGATGAAAACATTTAAAAAAGAAACTACGGTAACTTTTTTCTACATATTTTACGACTTATTAAGAGATTAAATGCGATAATAGGAAAGTATAACTATTCTTTTTTTCAAACAAAACTTTTTAATAAAACAAGGATGAAAACATGGAAAAAAAAAGGCTGTGGTGGCTTTTTTTTTTTTACTGGACAAAGCTTATAATATTAATAACACCAACATCTAGTTTTTAACATAAATAATAAATCGCAGTTTTTGTTTAATAAAAATTCCTCTAAAACTATTGTCACATTTTCATTTTTTGTAATGTTAAAAACAAGAGGTACTTGTACAGTTTAATCATTAAAAAAAAAAAAAAATGAAAATACCAAAATAGATTATATCATATGTATCCGTTATGGATTGAAGTTCTCCGGAAAAAAATCACTTAATTTCATCAAGTCGTTTTTTGTTTACAGCAAAAAAACAATTTGTTATGATAGCGAGCAAAAGGCAGTAATGTTTCGATTTTTAGGAAGAAAAGCTAGTATTAAAGATGGAGATCTTCAGGTACGGATACATACAATATAAACTTTTTTTTTTTTTCGATATTTTCATTTTTTTAATGTCTTGATTAAACTGTACAAGTACCGAACTAGATGTTGGTGTTATCAATATTATAAGCTTTGTTACAGTAAACAAAAAAAGCCGTCGTAGCTTTAAAAGTTTCATCCTTGTTTTATTAAAGAGTTTCATTCTTGGTGTTTTTAAAAGTTAAAGACTAATTTTTTAAAAACCTTACCATAACATTTACTTTTTAATTAAAAAAAAAAAAAAGTTGCCACAGCTTCTTTTTTAAATGTTTTAATCTAATGAAAATATTGTTGGTTTTGGCGTCGTAAATTATGATATGAAAACATAAACGTTTCTCCTAATAGTCGCGTAAAGAGTACATGTTACATTATAAAAAAAAGAAAAAAAAGATGGCATATCTATCTATATACTCGTAGCCAAATTGAATATTGGGTACTTGTACAGTTTAATCACGACATTAAAAAATGAAAATATCGAAAAAAGTTTAAATTGTACGTATCCGTTATGGAATGAAATTCTCAGAAAAAAAAATTCACTTAATTTCATCATTTCGTCTTTGTTTTACAGTGAAAAAAAAAATTCACTTAATTTCATCATTTCGTCTTTGTTTTACAGCGAAAAAAACAATTTGTTACGATACCGAGCAAAAGGTTCGATTTTTAGGAAGAAAAACTAGTATTACAGATGAGGAGGGAGTGTCGGCGCTTTAAATTGAGTTATCTCCCCGTGGCATTTCGTTAATCCAAACAAAAATGTAAAAAAATTCCAAGATGTCTGCCTTCAACCTGCTGTCATGAAAACGTATTTTTCCGCTGAAAAAAAAAAAAAAAAAAAAAAAAAAAAAAAACCTACTCGATCAAATTAAGTGAAATTTTTTTTCGGGGATCTCTGGCAACACATCAAAGGCCATAAATGACAAAGTTCTCTCCGATTCTCTATCCTCTGATATTAAGCGCGTGATACAATGGGGGAAGAGGTGGCTAGTTACTTTTAATGCATCTAAAACCAAGCTTCTATCTTTACATCATTAACGCTCTGATCCCCATCTGGCATCAATTGAAATGGATGGCTCTCGTCTTGAGGAGGCTCCATGTTTTGACAAGCTTCTTGGATTGACCTTTACTTCTGATCTCAAATGGAACACGTACATCAAATCTGTTGCCAAGGTCGCTGGAAAAATGGTGGAATCCTTCTACCGCTCCAGTAGATATCTCACTGCTGATGCAATTCTCTATCTATATAAAAGCCAAGTACGTCCAAAGATGGAGTACTGCTGCCATATCTGGGCAGGAGCTGCTAAAAACACTCTATTCTGCCTTGACAGAGTACAAAATAGACTTCGTAGCCTAGTGGGGGGATGCTCTTTTCTCTTCCCTGCAACCTCTCTCCCACAGAAAGGACGTTGCGAGCCTGTCATTGTTTTATCGTTATTTCCATGGGTAGTGCTCGTCTGAGCTCCAATCTCTGGTCCCCCCCACTCGCTAATCTTTCACGAAAAACATCAGTCTAGCTGAAACCACTGTCAGTAATTCTCCTCACTCTTTATCTGTGCCTAAATCAAAACGTAGATTCCATGAACAAAGCTTCTTTCTTAGAAGTGCACGACTGTGGAACTTTCTCCCGTTTGCCTGTTTCCCACCTAACTACAACTTGGATGTCGTCAAGTCCAACATAAACAAATTCCTGATAAACCGCTCCCTTAAGTAAGACGATTTATCAGATCTCTATTACTAACGATTACTACTATATTGTCCCATTGATCACTGTACACGCAATAACCATCATCCCCGAGTGGCTCCCGGGCCTTGATAAGTGGTGACTTCCATGTAAAAAAAAAAAAAAAAAAATCTTCAGTTCAAAACGGATATGGACAATATAACCTTTGTTTTGTTTTTTTTTCTCTCGATATTTTCATTTTTTAGTGTCTTGATTAAACTATACAAGTACCGAATATTGAAATGCTCATATCTTTGGTTCTACATGGAAATTTGCAGGCATTTTTTTTTTTTTCAGATTTTAATACTATTAGCAGTAGACTATTGCTAATAATTCCACGATTTTAGTAAAGGGTGGAAGAGGACTGAAGCATTAATTTTGCGGGTCAGATAATTGAACACATTTTTACGAGTGACAATTTAAGGTTTCTAGTAATCAAGTGTGTTGTTTGTTTCGTTACCATTGATGGTAATGGTGTATAAAACCAGACCCTAAGTTTCAAACATGGCGGCTGGTCTGTCAATTGGATACAATACTTCCGGTATCCTTCAAAATGATTACTTTTCGGGCAAAATATTAAGATATTTTTGCCGATATATTTTTTTATAACATTGTTTTTTGTTTTTTTTTTAAATATAGTTACATTTTCTTTTTTTTAATGTACTATATTTAAATATACTTTATTTACCACATACTTTATGTAAACCTGCGTAGTTTATTACGATCGCCGCCGATTAAAAAAAAAAATGTTTATAGTTAACTATATTTCACGTTTATTTTTTACCCCCCCCTCTTATAATAAACAGTATATAAAAATACGTAAACATTCTTAATCAATTGATTTTGCGTTTTTAGTCGCATATCTTTTTCAAATAACTATATTTACTTTGTCAAACTGTTTATCATATTTCTATGCGATTAAAAACGCAAAATAAATTGATAAAGAAAGTTTACGTATTTTTATATATTTTTATTATAAGGGAGTAAAAAAATAAACGTAAAATATAGTTCACTATAACAATTTTTTTGGTGCTAATGCAGAGAGTGATCCGCGCTATTTTTTAAATCGTATTTCCAAGTTTAATTAAAGTTTTATGATATATTTTTTAAGTTCAATTGTAAGGTTGAAGTATAGAATAGGTACAAAACACCCTCCCCTCCCCATGCTAAGAATGGCTTTTTAAATAATAACGTTATTATTTACGTCCGGATCACTCTCTGCACTAGTACCATTTTTTTAATCGGCGGTACTCATGCAGAGAGTGATCCGTGCTGAAATAACGTTATTATTGAAAAAGCCATTCTTAGCATGGGGAGGGGAGGGTGTTTTGTACCTATTCTGTACTTTAACTTTACAACTGAATAAAAAAAAAACATAATAAAACTTTAATTAAACGTGGAAATACGATTTTAAAAAATAGCGCGGGTCACTCTCTACATTAGCACCGAAAAATATATTAACAAAAATAATCTTCATATTTTGCCCAAATATATAAGTAAGCGGGAGTATTGTATCCATTTTGAGCTTCCATACCGCAATTGACACACCTGCCGCCATGTTTGAAACTGAGTGTCTAGTTTTATGCACAATTACCCAATTGATACTAACAATTTAAAAATATAAGTGTTTAAGAAGGCTAAAGCAATGTGGGTTATCGATGTGAGAAGTGGTGTGAAAAAAGAACAAAAATAGACAAACTGGTGCAAATTTTGTAGAATTGTGAAATACGTGCGTTTATTTATTTTTCAACGTCGCATATAACATCAGTAAATGGAGACTTACTGTTTTGGGGGGACCTGGATGGTTGGTGTCTTTGATATTTCAGGATAACATCCCATTGTCTAAAAGAAATAAGGTGTAAAAAAAATCGAAGAGTGTTTCAAAAGAGAGAAACCGCCATGGTGATGGAACCGGAAGATGAGTTGAAACTACCACGGAGAAAACAAAGTCTAATTAATAGTGATGTGTTTTAGGTTCTAATTAAATTTGGTGTGTGATAAAATATATTTTACTTTATTAATTTATCAGTACTTTATTTTATTTTTACTTTTTTATTATTTTTCCATTTATTTATTTATTCATTTCTTTATTTTATTTTATTTCATTTATTTATTTATTCATTTATTTATTTATTTATTCATTTATTTATTTATTTATTTTATTCATTTACTTATTTATTCATTTATTTATTTATTTATTCATTTATTTTATTCATTTATTTATTTATTCATTTATTTATTTATTTATTCATTTATTTTATTCATTTATTTATTTATTTATTCATTTATTTATTTATTTATTCATTTATTTTATTCATTTATTTATTTATTTTATTTATTTACTTATTTATTCATTTATTTATTTATTTTATTTATTTATTTACTCAGTTACTCATTTATTCATTTTATTTATTTATTTATTTATTTATTAATTTATTTATTTATTTTATTTATTTATTCATTTATTTATTCATTTACTTGTTTACCTTTTCTTTTTATTTATAGATTTATTTTATTTAATTCATTTTTATTTTTTATTTTTTTATACACATAGTTTTCTATTTTTATGTACTTATATATGTTATCCCGAAATATCAAAGACGCCAACCATCCCGGTCCTCAAAAACAGTAAGTCCCCATTTACTGATTTTATATGTGAAAAATAAATAAACGCACGTATTTCACTATTCTACAAGATTTCCACCTGTTTGTCTGTTTTTGTTCATTTTCGACACCACTTCTCACACCGGTAACCCACATTGCTATAGCCTTTCTAATACACTTATATTTTATTTACCAGCAATGCTTCAAGCAAACTACCTTTCCCTTTTATCACAACTTTATTTTTAGCAGCAAAAATTAATTTGTTGCACAAATCTCTATTTATATAACGTTACGAGTGTGTATATGTTTATATGCTTGTGTTGTTGGGATTCACTCATACACAAGAGATAAACTCTTCAAAATGTAGAAATAGATTGAGAGTGTAGGGGACTAGAATATATATATATATATATATATATATCCTAATCCTGTTACAAAAGAAAATAATGAAACGAATGGAATGAAGGAAACAAAAACTCAATTGCTGGATAAGATAAACGTGTCGTTTATTTACTGTTGAAAGAATGAATGTTTTAGGTGTAACACATGTTCATGTCCGCGTGGGTGTAACCATCGTTTGTTGCGGGATTGGTAGTATAGAAGGAAAAAGGAAATATATGTTCATCTCACGTTCGGGTCACTATCGTTTGTTCGCGCGGGGGAAGAGAAGTTAGTAATGTAGTGGAAATGGGAATGATAGTCCAGCGTGTAGACAAAGACATGTTAGCAGTCAGCTACGCGGAGGTGTTCTTCGGCACAAGTTGTAGATAGAGAGACAGAAAGAGTGAGAATGTCAATCCAGTTCATGGAGAGAGAAAGCGTATAAAGTGTACGTACTGTCTGTTGGCTTTTTGTCCCACATAGTAGCAAGTGGCTTGAGGCATGCGCATGTGCGCGCCTCCCAAAACGGCAGCGGCTGGTGCGTCAAACCTCTCAGCTCGAGAGCTGTTCCGAAAAGGGCTGGAAACAGCTTGTCTCTTCCTTTTATAGTTGTTTCCGGTGGCCTTTTGCGCATGTGTGAATTTCCTTTGAAAAGGAAGTGACGTTGTCCATGTGTGCGTACATGTGCGTACGTTAGCGTGTGTGTGCATACACGTGAATGTGAGTGTATGTACGCGAACGTGAATATATGTGCGTGTGTGGATATGGCGCGTATGTTTGTGTGCGCGTATGTATATGACAAGTAATATAGCTTGAGATATGAACGTGTGTTTTTGTGTGAGACTAGAAAAGGCTCGCGCAAGAGGTACGACTCTCGTTGTAGTCTGTGTACTTTTGTAGTACACGTAAGTCGAGGTTCCAACCTCAACAAATAGTCCAACAGAAACTGAGCTATTTCAATGGCCTTTTTGCTGTTGGACTGATGCAAAATGTTCTGTGTAGCCCTAGGAGGTCCACCTTCCCAGGCCTTGCCTCCTGGCTTTCAGGAGGAGCAAGTTATCGCTTGTTGTCTGAGATAACCTCACCGAGAAATGCCGACGGGGCTACTGAGACGAATTTTTGAAGGGCGATAGGGCTCCTATTCCTAGGGCACTAACCCATTTTCCCACCTTCCGACCTTGTGTCACATCCTCTTGTAGTGGAAGAGTCGTAAATACTGGTCAGTGTACTTTGTAGTACGCCATCTTAGTGGTACATGCTATGACTGTTGCTCTATGTATCATATTGTGTTTTTGTTTCAATAATATTTTCCTTTTCTAACCATATCCGTGTCCGTGTTTTTATTTAGTCACTCTTCAGGACCACAACAATTTGTATGTACAGACTCCTAAGCTAAGTAATCGATCAGTATGAACTTTAGAACATAGGTGTTATGCATAAGATGGGATATATTTAGTTTAATTTAGTTTTATACAAAGGGAGTAAAGAGGGGTTGGAAGCCTGTCATAAAAATTCATGTCAAGTGCTCGTCTGAGTTCCAATCTATAATTCCCCATTGCCAAACTTTCACAAAGAATACTCGTCCATCTGAAATCATTATCAATAATCTCCTCTAATCTTTACCTGTGCCTAAATCTATATGTAGCTTTCATGAAGAAAGCTGTAGAACTGCACGTCTGTGGAACTCTCTTCCATTTCCCTGCTTTCCAGCTGACTACAATATAGTCGTCTTCAAGTCCAATGTAAACAAATTCTTGATGAATCGTCCCCTTAAGTAACCCAATTTACCAAACTTACGCTACTAACGATTAGTACGATACTGTCTCATTGACTACTGTGCACTCATTAACCCTTATCCTCGGATGGCCTACAGGCCTGGATAAGTGATGACTCTTTTGTCAAAAAAAAAGAAGAAAAATTCAGATAATTCCGATTTTTGCGAAATTTTGAAAATAAATATTAGACATCAATTGATAAATATTCACAAATTTCAGTTTCTTTTTAATGTGTTTTTTAGGTGGCATAATATGGACACGACCGCTCATTTGAAAATTCATGTATTTGTATTTGTACCAAATTTGATCCATAGACATCGATTAAGCAAGATTCTATGAATGTCTATTTTTTCTTAAGATCCCTTAAGCTTGAGTTTTAAATTTTAAACATCTTCTAGAATCAAAATCATGTTATGGATTTTGTGATTAAAATTAAAATAAGGATTTTAGAAATAGCGTTTAGTATCATTATATCCTGATTTTAATCTTCATAAGGGGTCATAAAAATGATGCAAAACTGTTTTGTTTGGGGGAGGGGTCATTTTACCTGTCCTGGGACGGGTATCCTTATTCTTATTCTAATAGTGTTTAGCATAAATTTCATTCTTTGTCCTCATACAAGTTATTACTTTTAGAGGAGAGATATGTGAAGATTAAAGGATTTTTTGTAGGGGAGCCAGGCATATTAAAGGTTGGAAACCACTGATATAGATTTTTTTTTTTTTTTTTTATATTTATTCCTTCTTTCTCTTTCTTCTTTGCAATTTTTCTTTTCTTTTTTTTTAGTTACAACCAACAATGAAAAGGCAACTGCTGTAGCTTGGGGTGAAAAAGATAACCACACCAGTAAGTGATTTCATGATAATTTTATGATTCTAATTGAGGAGGTAGGATGGGGGGAAGCTGTTCAGTATGTACAAGAATAAAATTTATTTTCCTCTCACTTAAAATGTATACAAATGCACATATGCAAACTACCTGGAAAATATACACAGTGAACCGAGTGCAAGAGAGATACAGACAATTGCACTTAAAAGGACGACTGGAATCATAAAAAGATCTTTCGGTTGAAATGTATGAGATAGTAGGTAAATGTTTGGCTTTTGGTAGGATGTTTCATTCCCAGCTAAAATAAATGATAATTTCATGATAATTTTATGATTTTAATTGAGGAGGTAGGAGGAGGTGGGGACTGTTAAGTATATACAAAAATACAATTTATTTTCATCTCACTTAAAGCATATACACATTCGCATGCACAACTACCTGGAAAATATACCCAGTGAACCGAGTGCAAGAGAGATACAACCAATTGCACTTAAGAAGACGGGTAGAATCTATTATTATTATTATTATTATTATTATTATTATTATTATTATTATTTCTGGCTATAATCTAAATATTAATTTACTTGTCCATACGTCCAGTGTCACAAAAAACATCATCATTGCAAACATTAAGGAATGAGTGGCCGGAGAATGAGGAAGAAAGGTCTTTTCTTAAAACCCGAAATAAGAATGAGGAAATAAATGTCGTCGTTATAAAAAAAGGAGTCAAGTTATTACGTATTCTATGTTCATTGCGACATACTCTGCTATAATATGTGTAAGCGTTACAATAGCTGTGTTTGAGTATTTGGTTTCTACTATCTAAATATTAATTTACTTGTCCATACGTCCGGTGTCAGAAAAAAAGCATCATCATCGCAAACATTAATAAATGAGAAACGAATTACCTCACTTTATAGTCGTTCTTTATCAGTTAAAAATCATTAAAACCATATCCTCTCCAAAAATTAAAAAAAATACATGCCTATTTGTTTACGGTTTCAAATTTACTATTTTGGCTTATAATTAAAAAAAAGTCGTGTTGAGAGAAGACTAAGCTTTTTTTTTATCATAGTTTCTTTTTAAAATTAAAAAATATGTGCAATTGAATTGACATCTGTTTCTTTATAATTTATATAAAAAAATTAAGAAAAAAAACCCAATGCGTTGTATGTTGAATTTTCTTTGAAAATTAAAAAAAATTTTTTAAATCAGTTCTTTTTAGCTTTAAAGGGTTAAAAAAGAATTTGTTAAAAAATTGTTTCAAATTCGTTGTTTTATTTTATGCTTTTATTCATTTTATTTATAATGTTTTACATTTTTTTAATTACCGTGCAATTTCCACAGGTTCTGCTAGTATAATACATTATAATTTCTGGCTATCTATCTAAAGAGGATAATATCATTACAATATATATATATATATATATATATAGTCATCCATATACAGTACTGTTCCGTTGTTTCACAGCTCATCTAGCCAGGATCGAAACCCGATCGCCCAAACGACAGTCGGATTTCTAACCACACGGGCAGTGAATTAACAATGTTTTGGCATTGTCCAAAGTACCCAATCTCAATTTGTTTACACAAAGAGCAACACTTCATACGCTAATGGTAATTTTTATATCACTTCCCAAATGCTCAAGCTAAGACAGGGAACATATATATATATATATATATATATATATATATATATATATATATATATATATATATATATATATATATATATATATATATAATGTTCACTGTTTATGAGAAAGGATTCCAGCAAAGTGCTCGATTATAAAGAAAAAAAATTTCAACATAAGAGCTTAATATTTATTTATTTAAAAACTGTACAGAAGGTCAGAAAAACATTGGTACCGTCGGTTTCAAGCCAAACACAAGGAGGCCAGTTGAAGATAAACAGAAAAAAAATGGCTGACGAGAGCCTAACATTATTTACCAGTTACTTGTCCCCCTTTTGTTAGGCTTGAAACCGACGGTAATCATGTTTTTCTGATATTCTGCACAGTTTATATATATATATATATATATATATATATATATATATATATATATATATATATATATATATATATATACCCACAGTAGCGTCCACAAGTTAAGGAACGGTCGATCATCTTTTTAAATGACTTCTAGCTTTATCTATGAAAATGGAAAAACAATTTTTTGGTGAATTTTCCAATGTTTAATAATGGTAGTTTAATAAAAAATAATTTTTTGATTTTGAATAGATATTGTTTTTTTTTTTTTTTTTTTTTTTTTTACATATGAATAAACAGGCGTCCAAAAGTTAAGGAACGCGGAAAATTAATACAAACTTTAGCAATTTTAATAACAACTTAACAAAATGTCGACTACGAATATTTCCAAAAACTATCTATATAAGAAAAACATTTGTGACCATTATGGTGAAAAAATAAGTCCATACGGGAGATTGCTAAAATACTGGAAAGGTCTAAAAGCGTTGTTTTTCGGGTTATTGAAAATAGAAAAATGGTTAACCATTGACTGAAAAGAAAAAATCGGGCCGACCCCTAATAGCAACTAAGAGGGAGGATAGAAAAATCACTCGATCATCTCGTTATGATCGCTTTAAAACTGCGACTTCGATATCCCGGGATTTTACATCCGAAACTGGACAAAGAATTTCTGACAAACGATCTCATGAAGATTAAACGAAGTTGGATTATGTACAAGAAGTCTATGCTGAAAGCCTTTAATTTGTATTAAAATAAAAAGGCTAGATTGTTATTCGCCGAAAAACATTTGTTTTGAGGAAAAAAAAATTGGAAAAGATTCATTTTAGTGATGAATCTAAATTCAATCTTTTCGGATCAGACAAAAGTCCACATGTCAGAAGAAAACAATGAGAAAGACTTCCCCTAAGTGCGTTAAAAGTGCAGTAAAATTTGGAGAGGGCAGTATAATGGTATGGGGCATGAAATCTTCAAAAAGAAACTGATCCCTTGTCAGGATTCTTGGAAAAGTTTATGCCCAAATGTACAGAGAATTGATTAGAGAACATGTGGTTCCTAATATTTCTGATTCTGATATCCTTATACAAGACAACGCACCGTGTCATAAAGCAAAAATAGTTTTAGAAGTGCTAAATTATCCAATATTTGCGTTATGGATTGGCCAGCTCAGAGTCCCGAACTGAATCGAATTAAAAATGTTTAGAAAATTATTGGTGATAAGATCACAGAAAAAAAAAAATGCAAAAAAAAATCTTGATGTTTTATGGAGATGTATAAAAAATACTGGAATAATATCTCACCTATAACATGTGAACGATTGTTTCTTTCTTGCAGCAAAAGATGCCATAGTGTGATCGAAAACAAGGGGATTTTCACTAAATACTGAAAGGATTCTTTGTCTTTGCATTAATAATTTCCCCCGTTCCCTGGCTTTTGGACGCCTGTAATTTAATTAAATGTATATATATATATATATATATATATATATATATATATATATATATATATATATATATATATATATATATAAACTGTGTATTCAATTTATATATATATAAAAAAACTGTGTATTCAAAAAAAAAAAAAAAAAAAAAAAACTTATTATTTATTTAACAACCGTTATTAAACATTGGAAAATTCACAAACATTTTTTTTTCCTTCTTCATAGATAATGATGATTGACCGTTCTTTAACTTTTGGATGCCACTGTATATTTTCCATTCCCCTTTTCCCCGTGCATCCTCATACTTTCACTACACCGATGAAGACTGAAGGATCGGTCGAAAATTATGTACTTATAAACAAAGTTTTTTAAATTTTTTTTCATAATATTATTATTTTGTATTCCTGCACGTCACCAATTAAAAACGAATAAAGAAAAGTTATAAGCTTTTATACTTTTCGCATTCTTTTTTATTCATATATATATATATATATATATATATATATATATATATATATATATATATATATATATATATATGACATTAGCCCGCTTGGGTAGTTCGTTAGACTATCAAGGTTAAGTTCTCGCCGGTTGTCTGTCTATTGCAACATGCGTATGCTTAAATGATTGTAGAGAATCCATGTAAAGATTTTCATGTTTAAAAATTTTCCATAATTTTTTTATCTGAATATTCTCTACTAAAACATCTAAATATGACTAACTACAAAAAAGACGTATTCTATCCTTTCTTTCCTTATAGAAGAAATATCAAAAGAAATGCATGATGGTTTACCAAGAAATCAGTTCCAACAACGGGGAACAACGCGGATCTTTCAGAAACGAAATCAAAAGTAAGAAAATTACAAAAATAACGATAAGGCATTTTTATATCAAATGGATTTGAAATATTAAAATATTGAAATTCAAATATTGATATTCACATATTGAAATTAACACTCAAACGGCAACCAGTCGCATGCTTCAACTCCCGAGCTTTTTTTTTTAAATGCTTCTTCGAATGTTAAAATAAAAGAATTCTATTTTTAGAAAAAAAAAAAAAAAGAATTTATTTTTTTGTATCATTTGGATTGTTTGGACTATTATTCTCATCTTGGTTGATTTTTACCACAACGTTTTCGCCGATGTAACTTCCGACCGTCTTCAGGTGCACTCACACTAGATGTTATTGGTGAATGGAGAAAAATGTTTGTTTTTTTGCTTTTCAACCGACATAGCCATTAGAAATTCAAAACGCAAATAGCGTCAAGTCTATTTGTTGTTCACTTATTTCATACAGCATTCAATTTCAGCATGATAGTGCAAACGAAGTTAATTCTTAGGAGAGAATTAATAACGTGTAATGTCAGCAAGAACCCGACAAAAGACACGTCAAGCAGATGTAGCAGACGACATATCAACCCTTTGATCTATCGTTTATCATGTCAAATAATAATTTCTGTTAAAGGTTAATAAAAATGCGTCGTTCCCATAAATTGTCTCCTAAGATCTATCTTTTTTTACTAATTGATCCTCACTAATCAAGATCAAAAGCCACTCGAGGATAAGATTTTACAAAATGGAAAGATGTTCAGTCAAAAGATGAAGAACCTTATGATGAGATTGGAAACGATTGATAGGATGGATGAAACTCGAATTATTTGTGGGAACGGTTCATAACAGGTATCTGTTGATATTGGCCTTGAAGATGACCATGTTATAATAACCAGGGAGGCAGTCACGTGTTCCACGGATGGGAATCATTTATCCCCGTCCGTTGAAGCTCTGTTTGTGAAAAGTATTCAGTGTCAAATGTGTACTCACACTCGGCATCAAAATTTAAATATTTTCATCAAACAGATTTTAAGCATTTTCTTTGGTTAAATTTAGCGATTAATTAATCCAGTAAAAGGCCTAATTTTAATGATAATTCTTTCATTTATTATACAGTCATTACAGTCATTTATTTGCGTATATATATATATATATATATATATATATATATATATATATATAGTGTAGTGTCAGGTTGTTGCATAAGTTTCCGCTGTTTCATAAAAAAATTTTGTTCAAAGTGTTATATATGATTAGAAAAAAACATGTTTTACAAGATCTGCAAAAAAGCGAATGACCAGTAGGTCATCGTTTTTTTTTTTTTTGGCTCATATAATTTTTTCTCGTTTTTCAGAACTGTCAAATAGATTGTCAAGTTGATTAAAAAAAATATCACATTCTCAACACCTCCATATTTTCGACTTTAATCAAGGTAAAAAAAAAACAAGTGAAGTGACCAAGGATATTTGTGCCGTATATGGAGGAAACGCTATAGCTGAGAGAACTGTTCGAGATCGGTAATTTTGATCTCAATTACGCTCCTCGTTCCAGAAGACCAACTTACTTTTGCTGTTAAACTTCTTTGATTTTCTTAAAAAACACAGTGGGAACTTATGTAACAACTTAATATAATAATTCTCCAAGTTCCAGATATCAAGTTTTCTTAGTTGCTCATTCATTACTTTTCAAAAGGTATCCATTACAATATTGTTTCGTATTGCGACTAACAAGTCTGCAAAATTATGTTATTGCTGCATATTTAGTCAGGTACTCATCAGATGTTTACCTTAAAAACTTATAAAAACACCATTTTGGACAACTTGCATGGTTCATGTAAACGACACACTCTGAGGTTCCTTCCTGTAACTGTCTCCTGGTACCAACAAAATTTACAAATCGTCTCTCGGGGCAAAACGAGAGAGAGAGAGAGATAGATAGATAGATAGATAGAGAGAGAGAGAGAGAGAGAGACAGACAGACAGACAGACAGACAGACATATTAAAACTAAGAGACTAAAATGTTATTGTTTTATAATCCTGGTGTCGGCCAAGTAGATCTGACCTTTTTACCTGCCAACCACGATTGTGTAAACAACAACATGGCCTGGCAGCAGTCACTCTCTGTCAACCCTAGCTGTGCAAGGAGTTGCGTTCCCTGCAATGTTTCAACGACATATTTTTTGCTAATTTTACTTGTCTCCTTAAAAAGAGAAGGAAGATCAGGTGTAAGGCTCCAAAAGACCTTGTTATTGTTGTGTAACACATAAGATTTTAAATCCGAATGTGTAGAAAAATTATTTTTGTTTTGTTGATTTCCAAAAAGGGAAACCATTTTGTTTGATAATGGAGCCAATGAAAGTGTCGAAGAACATCAATTGTTGAAGGCATCCAGTTTTCCTGTCCGCCGCATGTTCCTGCAACACCAGACACCTCTGAAGGGCAAAAAGCAACCGTTTAGATCTGCATCTCCATCGAAGACCACCCAGTCACAAGTGGAAATGTCTCGAGAAAGACACCAATGTGTCATACCGAGCACAGCTACAGAACCAACTGTCTATGATAGCATTGATACAGAAAGGTACTGTAGTTATTTGTGTATAACACAAATATTTTTGTTTCTCAAGATTTTTTTAACCTAATATCATTCATCCAGTTTCTCCAGATTTTTAAACCTAATATCATACATCCACTTTCTCGAGATTTTTAAACCTAATATCATACAGCTAGTTTCTCCAGATCTTTAAACCTAATATTATACAGCCAATTTCTCCAGATCTTTAAACCTAATATAGTACATCTACTTTCTCAAGATTTTTAAACCTAATATCATACATCCAGTTTCTCCAAATCTTTAAAACAAATATCATCCATCAGTTTCTCCAGATCTTTAAACCTAATATTATAGATCCAGTTTTTTCAGACCTTTGAACCTAATATAATACGGCCAGTTTCTTTAGATCTTTAAACCTAATATCATACAGCCAGTTTCTCCAGATCTTTAAACCCAATATCATGCATCCAGTTTCTCCAGATCTTAAAACCTAATATAATACATCCAGTTTCTCCAGATCTTTAAACCTAATATCATACAGCCAGTTTCTCCAGATCTTTAAAACTAATGTCATACATCCAGTCTCTCCAGATTTTGAAACCTAATATCATACAGCTAGGTTCTCCAGATTTCTAAATCTAATATTATACATTTAGTTTCTTCAGATCTTTAAACCTAATATCATACAGCTAGTTTTTCCAGATCTTTCAACCTAATATCATACATCCATTTTCTCCAGATCTTTAAACCTAATATCATACAACCAGTTTCTCCAGATCCCAATATCATACAGCCATTTTCTCCAGATTTCTAAATCTAATATCATACAGCTAGTTTCTCGAGATCTTTCAACCTAATATCATACAGCCATTTTCTCCAGATCTTTAAACCAAATATCATACAGCCATTTTCTCCAGATTTATAAACCTAACATCATGCGGTCAGTTTCTCTAGATCTTTAAACCTAATATCATACATCCAGTTTCTCCAGATCTTTAAACCTAATATCATACAGCCAGTTTCTCCAGATTTTTAAACCTAATATTATACATCCAGTTTCTCCAGATTTTTAAACCTAATATACAGCCAGTTTCTTATAATAAAGAAATGTACATAACTTCATAAAAACCTATCTGTCCGGCGTTGGCCAGGAGTCTTTTTACTTTCATTCGTAAATTATGCAACTGGAATGAGATTTCTTCACCTGCATAAATAAACATTTTTGTTTAATGGTTTAATTTTTCAAAGACTTTGCATCTTCTTTGAAAAAATAAAATATCGATCATATCTCCTTCTTTTCCCCCCACACCATCGATGTGTAAATCCGACATCGATTTATGAATAAAAGTTAAAAAAAAAAACATGCATCTTTAAATAAGAATCAAACTTGTAATCATATGTTAACCGGCTAACGTCTTATCAAGTTGCCTACCACAGCAAAATATTGAAGGAGTGGGATTTTGGCTGCTTATCGGGCTAGTTAGGAGTACTTATATCGAGAGGGCACTTATTCTATGATTTCATCCAAACACATTCCATTAAAATATTTGTACAACAGAAACAGGGATGCAACATTGCGACTATAGAACAGAGGTTGGTATTTGGCCAATTAGATTTGAGACTCTTTTTTTGGACTCTGTCTAAAAGGTAGAGACTAGTGGTAGATGTACCAAACCATATTTTGAAACAATACTCCATGCAAGGGTCAATGGTGGCTTTGTAAAGATAGAGGATGCTTTTTGGGGCAAGAGAAAATAAAAAGTTGACAGTTTTTTTTCCTTTCTTCTGTCAAAGATAAAAAGTTAACCACAGTTTAAAAATAAGAACATATGTGAAAAAGATTTGGTGTTTTCAGGCGTGAATAAAATTCGGAATCATGCCATAGCACCTTATCAATTTGTCTTCTCTGCCAGTCTTATTAATGCACAAATTATAAGGCATGCTATTGAAACGTTATTATAACATTGAATTGAAGTAAATTGCTTGTCAAAAATGGAGTAGATAAGGAGTACATCAGCGGTGAAATTCTGAAAATTGATTATTATTAGATTTTATACAGATTTTTCACAGTATAATTGTTGGCAGCAAGAGACAACTAGATTCAGTCAGAAAGTTAGTTTCTCAAACTTCCTCTATGATTTTAGTAAGAAAAACAAAAAGCAAAGAAGAAAGGAAAGAAAGCACCTTCTTTTTTACTAATGAATATCAAGGAAATTATGTTACTAAATTAATATCTGGTGTTTTAGGTAACAGTATTGGATTTGGGACTAAGAGAGGATTAGCTCCTCCTAATTTTTCTATGGTATTAGTAATTAAAACAAAAACGGGTAATCAGATGGAATACGAAATTCGATGAAATCAATAGAAAATGAAATTTGTGTTTTTAAGAACAGGGGGCAGTATTTGCCAAAACTGACTGAAGGAACAGTTTTAAACTACTTTTGTACTTTTTGTCAACATGGTTGGATTTAATGATTCCATGGGTGTCATTTTGAAGAGGGGCGGGGTCACTCTGCAGTGCAACAAGATCTGCTCTTTTTTGGAACCCATAAGGAAAAGAAAGAAGGACCAAAAGCACTTGGTATTCATAGGCTACGTGTATAGATGAAGAGATCTGACCATACATGAAGACAGTTGAAAAAGCTTGGCCAAGTTCAAGAGACTTGAAGAACCTTAGTTTATGTCTATTACCAATTTTGGATGAGAGGACTTAATCATCTCTATGCTTTGGATTATTCGAACTATTGTTCTCATCTTGGATGCTATTCTCACAACACTTTGGCCTTAAGGTGTCTCTTGTCGAACTCAAGAATTCTTCTGTCAAACTCTAAACTCTGTACAAAATGGAATCCTTTGACGTTTCTGAATTTTTTTAGATGAGGATTGGTTATTTGTATTATTTTTCATCAGACTACTGTTCTCATCTTGAGTGTGATTTTCACAACGTTTCGGTCGATGTAACCTCCAACCTTCTTCAGGTGTATCTTGTCGAACTTGGGAATGTTTCTGTCGAACTCGAGAATTTGGACGGAATTTCCAGCAGAACATATTTTTTTTTTTTTTACAAGGTGGTCACCACTTATCAAGGCCCGGAAGCCACTCAGGGATAAGGGTTATTGTAAGTACAGTACGTTAGTGTGGAGATTTAATAAAGTGTCTACTTAAGGGGGCGGTTCATCAGGAATTTGTTTATGTTGGACTTGAAGGCATCCAAGTTGTAGTCAGGAAGGAAGCAGGCAGATGGAATAGAGTTCCACAGGCGTGCAGTTCTAAGAAAGAAGCTTTGTTCATGGAATCTACGTTTTGATTTAGGCATAGATAAAGAGTGGGGAAAGTTTTTGACAGTGGATTCAGCTAGACGGGTGTTTTTCGTAAAAGATTGGCAAGGGGGGACCAGAGATTGGAGTTCAGACGAGCACCTGCCATGGAAATAATGATAAAACAAAGATAGGCTTGCAACGTCTCTTCTGTGGGAGAGAGTTTGCAGAGAAGAGAAAAGGGCATCCCCCATTAAGCCACGCAGTCTATTTTGTACTCTGTCAAGGCAGGATAGGCTGTTTTTAGCAGCCCCTGCCCAGATATGGCAGCAGTATTCCATCCTTGAACGTACTTGGCTTTTATATAGATAGAGAATTGCATCAGTAGTGAGATATCTTCTGGAGCGGTAGAAGGATCCCACCATCTTTCCAGCGACCTTGGCAACAGACTTGATGTACATGGTACATTTCAGATCAGGAGTAATGGTCAAGCCTAGAAGCTTGTCAAAACATAGGGCTTCTCCTAGACGAGAGCCATCCATTTCAATTGATGCCAGATGGGGATCAGAGCGTTGATGATGTAAAGATAGGAGTTTTGTTTTAGATGCAGTAACGAGCCACGTCTTCCCCCACTGAACAACTCGTTCGAGATCAGAGGATAGAGAATCAGAGAGAACTTTGTCATTTACAGCCTTTGATGTGTTGCCGCAGATGGTAGTGTCATCAGCATAGATGTCAATGAATGATTTAAGTATGTGTTTAGAGAGATCATTGATGTAGATCAGGAAGAGAGTTGGGCCCAGGATGGACCCTTGAGGGACTCCAGCATTAATACTGCAGGCCTCTGATTTTTGTCCATCAACCACTACTCTTATGAGCCTATCAGAGAGAAATGATTTAATGATAGAGAGAATATTTCTAGTTATACCCTAGCTGGAGATCTTGTGAAGTAGGCCTTTATGCCATACCTTGTCGAAGACCTTTGATATGTCAAGAGCAATTGCCCTGGAAAGGAAGCCTTTGTCAAGAGATTCACTAATCCTATGAGATATAACCGTTAGCACATCTGCTGCAGATCTTGCAAAACGGAAACCATATTGCGTGTCACTAAGAAGGTTATTTCTGCTGAGGTAGTTGACTAGTTCTCTATTTAATATGGATTCCAGCAACTTACTCATGACACACAGGAGACTTATTGGTCTTTACTGAGAGGGAGAGGACTTATCACTTGAGTTCTTAAATACAGGGCATACTGATGACGTTTTCCAGGGTGTTGGAAAGCACTTCTGCTTAAGGCAACGTTTAAACAGTTTCGTAAGTATGGGAGCAAGTTCTGGTTGAAGCTTTTTTAACACTATAATTGGGATGCCGTCAGGGCCAGTAGCTTTACTGGAATCAAGGTTCTTGATTAGCTTGGCGACCTCACGCACAGATATTTGTATGTTACCTAGCATGCTCTATGTTATAGGAGGAAATATGGGGAGTTGGTGGCCTTCGTCGCATAGGATAGAATTAGCTGCAAAGTTCTTGGCAAATAGTTTGGCCTTGTCTGAAGCTGACAAGATGACCTCTGGTCCGTTGATAATGGTTGGGATAGAATGCACACTTCTGTTCAGGATCCTATTTGTTATTTGCCAAAACTGGTGGGAACCAAGCCACTGCTCAGCTACTTTGGATTTAACAGACTGGGCATAGAGCTCTCTTGCATTTTTTATTACTCTTTTACAGTGGTTGCTGGTGTTCCTGAAAGCAGCTTTAGTCTCAGTGCATCTATTACGTTGGTAGTTATGGAAAAAGTGATTCCTGTGCGCGATGGCAGCAGCACATTCTGGGGAGAACCATGGCTGGTTGTTAGGTTTTTGTTGGAATTTTTTAGATGGTATGAATTGGTCTATGCCTACAATTAACCATTCGGTCAGGTCCGTACTATAGAGAACACATCCTTTTTAAACATGGAATGCAGAGGTAAATCAGATATAAATGTACGGGAGTTATCCCAATCAGCCATGGAGTATCGGTATACAGTACGGCAGAGGGATACGTCTGGGGACTTATTACATTTTATTTTCATCTTAACTGATACGACGGAGTGGTCGGAGGATCCTAGAGGAGAAAGAACGGAACATGAACATAGCTCAGGGGAAGTTGAGAGAAAAAGGTCTAGAAGGCTTGCATATTGACCTGTAGTATCGGGCACACGGGTGGGCTCGCGAACAATCTGGGTGAGGTCATAAGCAATGGCATAATCATGACAGAACCTCCCCTCATTGTTCGTCTTATTTTAGTGGGTCAGCCATTCCACGTTATGGACGTTGAAGTCGCCACAGATGTGGATGTTAGCCGAGGGATGTGCAGACAGGATTTGCTATATTTTCTCAGATATACTCTTAAAGATAGTAACTCCGCTGGTATGGGGCCGATAGAGGGCAAATATAAATGCAGTGGTGTAAGCAAGTGCAACCCGGAAGCACATATAGGGTAAATTAGGATCTTCTCTAGAGATATCCCTGCCACATGGGAAGCCATCTTTAATGTAGGCACATATTCCATGGCCATGGCGATCTTGGGGGTCAGATTTAGATGTTAAGTTATAGATAATATATACAAGTAATAAGTAAAAACATTAATATATACAAGTAATAAGTATAGAGATAGATATACATTAATATATAGTAATAATTAGTAATGAATGGTGATACTTACAACTAGAAATAAAAATTGGTTTAAGGCTCCTAAAATTTGTACTAGAATTATCCGTAAGGACCTGTGGCGCAGTGGTTAGAGTACTGAGAAAAATCAATTGTAAAAGTGATATTCTCCTGAGGGTTGAAGGTTCAATCCTCAGTGTGGGCGACTGAAATATACATTTGCGAATTACTTAGGACCTCTATCCAGTCATGGCTGACGGAACAAGAGCATGTTATTCCCATGAAGTAAATAAAGGGTTCCGCTCGAAATTCCGTCCAAATTCCCGAGTTTGACAGAAATATTCCTGAGTTCGACAAGATACACCTGAAGAAGGTCGGAGGTTATATTGACCGAAACGTTGTGAGAATAGTAGTCCGATGAATAATGGAATCCTTTATTTAATCAAGAGGTAGCATGCTCTCACTCTCTCATATTCTTTTCATTGTTTTGACTCTCGAGTGTGTATCTGTTGATATCTTATATGCTGTTATATAATGATGTAGTTATCGGTTGATTAACTGTGTCTAACTGTGTCGGATATATACTCGAGAGTAAAAACAATGATAAGAATATTCTGTTGTAATAGCCCTAGTCCTAAGTAATTCGCAATTGTACTTTTTTTAAGTGTCGCCCACACTGAGGTTTGAACCTTCGACCTCAGAAACACAATAGGACTTGATCAGTACAAAAACAAATATAAATGAAAGAAACTGTTATTTCTTCTCATGGAATTAGGCAAGCCATTCAGAAAACATTGTAGGCCACAGATTATTATTAACTAAACTAAACTAAACTAAACAAATACAAGATTCGTTTGTTTTTGTAAGGATGCACATATTGAAAGAGATCTAGTTGTTGTTCTGACTTTTTGATAACTGAATATGATCACATACATTATCACATTATCGTTGTTTTATGGTAAATCATTCTCCTCTTAATCCCCCTCCTTTTTTTTTACAAGTGAGTCACCACTTATCAAGGTCCGAGGGCCACTGAAGGATAATGATTAATGGAAGTACAGTGGTCATCGGGATAACCAGTGTAGTAATTGTTAGTAGGGGAAATTAGGTATAATTTGATTATTTAAAGAAGCGGTTCAACAAGAACTTGTTTAAATTGGACTTGAATACGACCATATTATAGTCAGTCGGAAAGCAGACCAGCAGAACAGAATTCCACAGGCAGGCAGTTCTAGCAAAGAAGTTTTATTTATGGAATCTGTGTTTAGATTTAGGCACATATAGAAAGTGGGGGAAATTGTTGATAGTGGTTGTAGCTAGACGAGTTCTTTTTATGATAAGGAGGAACTATAGATTGAAGTGCTGTGAAAAGAACGATAGAGCAGTGAAATGGCGATGGTCTACTTATTTTGTGCAGGGTGGAACAATAAATTTTTCGCCCCTAAGAAAACAACACTACAGCTTTATTTTAAAACTTTTATTGAAAAAATCAATTCAGGTAACATGATTATGTAGTAGAGCTGGCATCTATTCAATGTAGCCGCCTTCAACCTCAATCAATGCTTCGATACAGGTCCGGAACTGGGAGCATGCCTTTTCCACATGTGCTGGCAATACTCAGCAGATGGCAGCGACCAGGTTGACAAGTGTGTTCATAACTACTGGACGATGTGAGAGCAATCTTTGTCGTCATAACCAGACAAGAGTTGAATCAAAGCATGCATCTAATATGCGCTTGGCTATCCTCAGTGTTAAGAGAAGTGTCAGGTTTTGGAAATGTGAGGCCCTAAAATATTCTACTTATGAGTGTTTTATTCAAATATAAGTGTTTCAAATGAAATTGAGTAAAGAGGAGGATATGGCTGGGTAAAATTCCATAATTTATCTTTTAAAGGCATAATATACTTACGGTAATGACTGGAAAGGAATGCATAAAACTTAGAAACATCTATCATTATACTAAATATGAGTTAATTAACATATGTTTTTGCCTTTTTTTTGATAACACAAAACTCATTCTAAAATATACTTTAGTTCTGGGATTAAGTACGTTTGAAAAAAAAAAATTGTGTTTTAAGCTGTAATTTATAATTAACTGAACGCTTCACCTATTTTTCTCTGTTAGCTATCTATGTATTTCAGAGTTACTGACTCCACTATGTCTCGAGGCCTTATCTAATCAAGTTTATATATAAATCTGGCTCTGGTCAAGGCTGATGCACAACAATGAAAAGTATATACATATTTCTAATGCTTTTTATTGTATTTTTTTTTCTTCTTCTTATATTTTCAGATTGCTACGGTTGAACCTCTTCGACCCCGTACTGATGTCAGATCTACAAGAGGAATTGGTATCAAAACAAAGAACAGAAAACAGGAAGTATTTGTCGACTGTAGCGCCACCATCTTCTCCAAGATTCGGATCACCGACACCGCAGGCTGACACTGCATGCTTATCAGTTCACCAAATAAATCCCAATGCCGACATCTCTACGTCAAACATGAGTTGCAGTGATGGCAATACAAATACTCCCCAAGTTACTGCAAGGCAAGCAGCATCTTCATCCAAGAACGTTCCCGTTGTTGATCAATACGATTTGTTAAGCGTTCCATCTTCGCCGCATTTATCTTCCACTAATGTTCAAAACACTGAGGAGCACACAAACAAAGTTCTGGAAAATTACCCGAAAGACAACACGCATTTACATAATGGAGGCCCTTCTTCATTTGAAGAAGCGCTTTCATACAAGGAACCCAACTCTGATGTACGAGTCAGATCTGTACAGCTTCTTTGCACTCACTCGGGTAGATTAAGACACACGGCTACCCTAGTAGAAACATACCCGATGAATTTCCCCACGTTTCCTGATAAAGAAGCAACCAGAAACGTCACCACGGCAACCAATAAGGTGTTTATATCCAAAAGCAATTACAAACCAATCAGAATGGTTTATGAAGAGAAAGGCCCGTACAAGATGCAGGAATCAGGTCAACCAGTAACCGGACCCAATATGCAAAGGTATCTGAGTTATCTGCAAATGAAACAGATGAAACTAAAGAAGGAAAGAGGTATGAGCCCCCAGGTGTCAGCTTCTTCACTGTCACTAGAAGATGGCATTTATAAAACTATAAAAACCTATCACTTCAACCCTAAAGGGTTGCAAGAGACTGTACAGAAAATGTTGCTCTGCAAGAATTCTTCTCCCGAAAAGAGACCGATGACCTCCAGCTCTGAGTCCTCCAGAAATAAACCATTATGGAAAACAAGACCTCAAAGCGGACCATCTAGAATTTACGTGAGTTTTCATGCATATATTTTCAAGGTTAAGAGGTAATCATGCTGTTTCTTGAATCATGTAAATTTCTTGGAAAGACGATTGTATATTTTTAAAGTACTTATACAGTTTAATCAAGACATTAAAAAATGAAAATATAGAAAAAAGGTTATATTGTACGTATCCGTTATGGAACGAAGTTCTTCGAAAAAAAAAAATTCACTTAATTTCATAAAGTAGTTTTTTTTTTTTTTTTACAGCGAAAAAACAATTTGTTATGATACCGAGCAATTCTTTTTTAATTCTAAGTCTGAACTCCAATCTTTGGTCCCCCCTCGCCAATCTTTCACGAAAAACACACGTCTAGCTGAATCCACTGTGAAAAATTTCCCCCACTCTTTATCTGTGCCTAAATCAAAACGTGGATTCCATGAACAAAGCTTCTTTCTTAGAACTCCACGCCTGTGGAACTCTGTTCCGTCTGCCTGCTCCCCACCTGACTACAACTTGGATGTCTTCAAGTCCAACGTTAACAAATTCCTAATGAACCGCCTCCTTAAGTAAACACTTCATCAAATCTCCACACTAACGTACTGTACTTGCAATAACCCTTATCCTTGAGTGGCTTCCGGGCCTTGATAAATGGTGACCTCCGTGTAAAAAGAAAAAAAAAAAAATTAAAGTTTTATGATATGTTTTTTTTTTCAATTGTAAGGTTAAAGTATGGAATAGATACAAAACACCCTCCCCTCCTCATGTTAAGAATGTCTTTTAAAATAATAACGTTATTATTTCAGCACAGATCAATAATGATTATGACGTGCTGAATCAATTTAGTATGATGTATGAAATAAGAGAAAAAAAGACAAATTTTAAGTAAAGTAGTCCACACATTAACATAGATGGGAGATATAAAGCTTGGAACAAAGAAATAGGTAAGACATAAACAAGTAAAATCTTTTTGTGATTTATATAAAAAATAATTTATTTAAAATAAATATTTTAATTATTCGAAATAAATAATTTTTACATAATTCACTAAAAAACTTCTCTTTGTTTGATCTCTTCAATGTTCTTATTTTTATATCCGCCAATCGGCCGGTGTGTCTACTAATTTACTAATTAAAATTATTTTTCCAATTATATACATAATACTAAATTGATTTTAACACCATTACTTTCAGCGTGTCATAATTAAAATAATTAAATAAAAACATATATAATTTTGAACCTACTGTATATCGTCTTTCAGATAAAATTACATATGTCGGGAAACGACATGACGACCACTAAAGACTTAAATTATTATTGTTCTAGAATTTTTTAGATGACAATTGAGAATTTGTATTTGGATTATTCGGACTACCATTCTCATCTTGGTTATTATTCTCACAATGTTTCGGCCGATGTAATCGCCAATATTCTTCAGGTGTATCTTTTCAAACTTGTAAATCTTTATGGCGAACTCTGGCATCTATATTGAATTTCGGACTGAGCCCTTTATTTAATCCGCAGGAGTAAATTGTTCTTTTTCTGTCAGTCATGATCGAGTAGAAGTGTTAATTATTTTTTGTTGTGCTCCTGTAAGGGCGCAGAAGAAAGACACAACTAGTGGAAGTAAAATATATTGAACAGAAAAGCAAATAAAACAAAGTAAGAAGGTATCTGTCAGTCTGCCGACCAAGTGTGCATGACTTGTGCATAAACTGTGAACAACGCCAAGAGACATAGTCTTCCGATCTTTATAATAAGTGGAAGAGTTTATTATTATCCGTAAGGTGGGCACCACCACAACAATTTTATGTAATTTTTAGTTACAATCACCAGTAGTAAGGGCTGATCCATCAACCTCCGGAAGATAAGAATAGTAGTCTGAATAATACAAATCTATATATTAATACAATAGCGTGTGTGTTATTTTGCTATTTATTTATTTTCTGTGTCACGCTTACATCCGAGGCGTTTAATTATTATGGACTTCCATTTCTTGTAATAAATAATTTTACAAAGAATTCTTCATAAGTTTTGATTTCGGTTTCGATTATAGCTGATGCACCAAAGTCATGAATATATATATATATTTTTTTTTAAATTGCAACTTTATAATATATAAAAATCAATATAACATTAACTCTATAATAATATATACGAAATCTGCCAGAATTAAAATATATTTAAGAGTACCGTACGACCGGGCTTTGCCGGGCTTTCCTGCTAGCTTAGATAAATACTTTTGCAGTTTTTACAAAAAAGCTACAATAATATAAGAGTGTCTCCATTTACACTAAACATCTACAGAATGCCAACATCAATATATAACATGTGAATGAGTCCCCTGTGGAATTTCCACAGGTCCAGCTGGTAAAAATGTAATGTATTTAATACGGATATGGTCTCTTCTTCTTCTTCTTCTTCTTCTTCTTCTTCTTCTTCTTCTTCTTTTAATGTGTTTCTTCCATATCATATGTGTGTTGCAAATTGGCCATGGTAGCACAAACTGCCTTTTTCCATGACGCTATATCATTTATGTTGGTTTCAATGTGCCATTACTAGAGGCCATCTTTAACAGAGTCTTTCCGATATCCAGTGATATCCAAGAGTTCGAAATAGGTGGGGCGATTAGTGAGTCCAAAAAGAGTTCCGTAAGTTATCCTTTGGAATCTCTTGAAATGAAAAGTCCTTCTCTAACCCCGGATATTTTTTAAAGGGATTCCAAAGGATATCTTACGGAACTCTTTTTGGACTCACTAATCGCCCTACCTGTTGTGAACTTTTGGATGTCACCACTTATTATTTAAAAGCAACTCTATTGGTTATCTTCGTTAGTAGCATGTATAAGAGAGAAACGGGTCAGGAGCTGAAAGTGTTCTTTTTGGAAACGTAGATTGGATATAAGAAAGACTTGTTGAAAGAGAGAATAGTTCAGTGTTTGTGCGTGCTTGTATTTGTAGTAGTTGTGAAAAGAGTTTCTGATGTGGAGATGTAGATTAGACAGGCCAGTTTAATGAGAAAAAATGAGAAAAGTGTGCATGTATATACATGCTAGAGTCCCATGGTAGGAAAGAGAGTATGTATGTGAACCACACGTGGAAGCAAGTCGGTGTTTGAAGATAGCCACGTTGGCTTGTTTGTACTAACGTTAGCCCAGGACACAAAGGGCCCAGGCGATGTCTGCTGCTAACCAAGGGAGAGAAGAGAGAGAGAGAGAGAGAGCTGTTGCTGGTTTCACGGTTTATACACTCGATCACGTGACTGAGAGTTGGCTTGTGGTTGGACAAACCAGGAAGAAAATAGATTTAAAAGCTCGAACCACGAGAATTAGCTCCTGCTAATGTGCTTGTTGCAATTTTTCGTCTGCTACAATTACCTCAGACAAAGTTTTTGAAAAGATTTTTTTAATCATGAGTCTATCATATGATACACACCATTCTTTTTTTTTTTTTTTTTTTTTTTCAGACTGGTCGCAATACTTTCCGAAAATCTTCTGGCGCCAAATCCTCAGAAAAAACCAAAGAGTCCGAAAAAAGAAAAAACCAAGGTACCAATGATAGGGAACCAGAGCAACCTAAAGTGGTTACGGAGCAACAGAATCCACTTGGTGAAGAAAAAGATGAAGATGACAACCCAGTCTCCATGGAAACGCAACCAAGTCAGATAATTCCCAGAGTACATTTTGAAAGTAAACCGAATAACAGAAATGTGTTTTTGAATTCTATTCTGAAGAAAAACACCCAGGAAACCAATTCTAGTTTAAGTGGATTTGATTTTAAAGAAAAAGCCTCAACTTGTGTGGAAACCGTTAAAAACATATCAGCTGATGAACCTTATAAAAACAATGCAAACAAATTCGAAAAACAATCGAGCAAAAAAGAAAAAACAATTAGTTACTCTGATACGAACCACTTAAAAAAACATAAGGAATTACAAGATCTAAGAGTTACCCCAAATTCTGTTAGAAGTTGTTATGGAAATGAGTTTGGTAAAAGAACTGAAAGACAAAGCGAAATTCTTTTTAACGGAATCGGTGCTTCTAGTGATTCTGGTCGCAGTTTTAAAGAGGTTTCGTTTGAGGAAGCACAGAAACGGTTGGAAACAGGGGTCAGCATCATTCCAACCGAAACCCCTAAAAATATTCTAAAGAAAGGCAATAAAGTAGAAAAGAAAAGGGTTTCCTTTAACGAACAGAAAAGCGATTCCTTGTTAGCCACCTCGTCGTTAGATCCTGCAATTTCTTCAGAAAAGGAATCAGTTTTGGCAAAAGAGATAAACAAAAATAACCCAAGTAGTCATCCGGAAGTAATAAAACATGAGACAGCAAATGGAATTAGTGAGAAAGAGGCCCAACATTATCTTACTACAACAAAATATATGCAAGCTGACAAAAAGGTAAGAACTTTTAATTTTCTACTTACATTATTAAAAAGGGGGCACTTCTGCATTATGCGGACGGCGCCATTTTTTGTGCGTTTCACTAAACTGTCGACAGGTGGTGCTTCTCGGATATTTTCTTACAGTGACGATTTTACTTTCATTCAAAAAATGTTAAAAAAAAAAATCCAATGTTGCTTTAATTCGAAAAATGTTTTATTTAAATTATTAAATTGTTCGAAAAAAAAAATCCAATTTTACTTTCATTCAAAAAAATGTTTAAAAAAAATTTTAATGTTTTTTTAATTGGAGAAATGTTTTATTTAAATTATTAAATTATTCGAAATAAAAATCCAATTTTACTTTCATTCAAAAAATGTTAAAAAAAAATTCCAATGTTGCTTTAATTCGAAAAATGTTTTATTTAAATTATTAAATTGTTCGAAAAAAAAAAATTCAATTTTACTTTCATTCAAAAAATGTTTTAAAAAAAATTCCAATGTTGCTTTAATTCGAAAAATGTTTCATTTAAATTATTAAATTGTTCGAAAAAAATCCAATTTTACTTTCATTCAAAAAATTTTTTTAAAAGAGTTCATATATTGCTTTAATTCGAAAAATATTTTATGTAAATTATTAAATTGTTCGAAAGAAAATCCAATTTTACTTTCATTCAAAAAATGTTTTAAAAAAATTAAAATGTTGCTTTAATTCGAAAAATGTTTCATTTAAATTATCAAATTGTTCGAATAAAAAATCCAATTTTACTTTCATTCAAAAAATGTTTTAAAAAAATTCCACTGTTGCTTTGATTTGAAAAATGTTTTATTTAAATTATTAAATTGTTCGAAAAAAAATCCAATTTTACTTTCATTCAAAAAATGTTTAAAAAAAAATTCCAATGTTGCTTTAATTCGAAAAATATTTTATTTAAATTATTAAATTGTTCGAAAAAAAATCCAATTTTACTTTCATTTAAAAAATGTTTTAAAAAAATTCAAATGTTGCTTTAATTTGAAAACGTTTTATTTAAATTATTAAATTGTTTGAAAAAAAAATCCAATTTATTTTCATTCAAGAAATGTTTCGATAAAAAAAATATCCAAATGTTGCTTTAATTCCAAAATTATTTTATTAAAATTATATTTTTTTCACGCAAAATGTTTAAATAAATGTTTTTACAATTGATACATTTTTTATAAAGTAAATGTTTTGGTTTTCAAATATTTTTGTCTTCGGAAAAAAAAAATCTTGTTTTTTTTTATTTATTAGCCTATTCATTTGACCAAGAAGAAATTGGAGTTATCGCCCCCTAACAATGGCGCCGTCCGTGTAATGCAGAAGTGCCAAAAAGGGGACGTACAATTCCCATATACATTTTTCGAGAGATTTTTCTGTATCCTAGTCATTTACCAGGGAGAATATCTTGGTTTGTCCGTGTTGTGGGGATGTTTCTTGAAGGCTGTTACGTCCTGGGTGCAGCCATCAGCTCTATTGGGGGAGTAAACAATATACATATATGCTGCGAACGTGTTATGTCGTCGGCTACATTTGCTGGTGGGTCCTTCTCTGTCAGCGTCATAATTGACAGAACCGCCGTGCTATCAGCAACAAAGATATTTTCTAATAATATATATAAATTCTTTATTTAACCCTTGGGCTACGATGGTATTTTTACACACAATGTCTACAATGGGTGTGAATTTTTTCACATCACATAAAATCAAGTGTAGGGGTCTTTGAAAAAGAATTTTTTTATCAAAAAACAATACAAATATTCAAACATGGGTTTCAAGCATGGGTTTCATTCATTGATTAATACAGGGCAAAGAAGAAGTCAATAGGCCTTGAACACACCATTGTTGCAGTTGTTTGTAATAGAAAACTAGGTGTGTAAAAATTAACAGCCAGGGTAGGCTAAGGGTTAAACAATCAAGGAACATCTTAACTCCAGACCCGACTTTGACAAAGTTAAGATTTCAACTTTATACGTTTGCTGCGGACAGAGTCCAAGCTTCAACATTTATGCCCCTCACTGATTGCGATTGGATCCCCACTGAATTACAATTTTTCCCTCATTGAAAGAGAAAGAAACAGAGTGATAGAATGAGAGAGAAAAAGAGAGGAAGAGGGAGATAAATAGATATTAAAATTATTTTGTTTTTCAAGCAGACTTGACCTTTTTGCGCCTGTGTATCCTGATTACGTTGAGATTTTATAAACATCTGTCAATTTTCAAGCTGGCTGTGTGCTGATATTTTGAAATGTCAAACCCCGGCGACAAGAAAATAGGGGCCGAAGGCTTTTACATCCTGGTCGCGAGGGAATAAACGGTAAAACATAGACAATAACACATCCCTTACATTAAAGGATTGATATGTTGTTGGCTGCGTTTGCTAGTGAAGCTTTTCTCTGGGTCTTCTGTTGGCCCTGTTAATGGTAGGACCGCTATGCTGGAATTGAACTCTGCATTAAATGAGCGACAGGCACATTTTCTTGTAGAAATAGAAATTTATTGAACATTTAAGGAGCATTTTATAAGAACTCGAGAGTTGGCTGAGCTGAGGACTGAACCGCCGTGAACGACATCCAAAACCTAATGTTTGTGACTCATGATCGGATCTCAATTAAATTACCATCCTTCCCTCATGGCAAAACATGAGAGAGATAGGAAGAGAGAGATATTAAGAGGAGAGAGAAGAGAAAAAAGAAGAGAGAGAAATGGGGGAGAAACAGAAAGATACATGAATATCTATCTATATAATTATAAAACTCAGATCAGCTTGCTTGGGCGTTTAAACCGTCCATCCGGTTTCTGCCTTCCGGTTTCAAAAGATTCATCTGCTTACCTATTTCGTGGCTGCCCTATCTTAAGTCCGATATTAAAAGCCACTGCTGCTATTCAAAGCATGCACGAGATCAACAATTTGTTTTTTTTTTAACTTATTTCAACGTGTTTTCCTTACAAATAAATGTATAGTTGAAAATATATCTTCTCAACCGAAAGTATTTCTGCATCCGCATGAATCTAATTGAGATCGAATTAGAATTTGAATTTGAAAAGGAAAAAGACATCAATATGGCAGATATCCAGATTGAAAAGAAAAGGCAGAAGAATTTTTTTGACCTGTATTTTCTTTTAATTAATGAGTCACTGTGCAGCAAGACTAAAAAGCCTCTTAATGATAAGAGCTAATAAGAAAGATAGATTAACAGTTAAATAGAGATGAGTGCTATGAGAGGATTGCAAATTTACACACATCTATTCAAAACAATCATCGACCAAGAAAACAGTAATTCTTATCCCTTTGTCAAAAATATTGCTTAAGTACTGAAGGATTAAGCGTGAAGGGATGAGAGTTACGGGGATGCTGAAAATAAGACCAAGATGCGTTTTCTACTCTCTTCAGACAAATTTTTAAATATGGGCTTCTGTAACTGGCATATTGTGGTGGGCATCATGAGGCTGGACCTGGATCGAGCAGTGGAAATAACCCAGGCTTGTCTTATCCCTGTCATATAAAGGTTCATCTTTGCCTGTTGTGTAACTTTAAAATTAAGGAAATTTTGAAATCATAGATGACTAGCAGGAAGTAAACTCACTACCTAAGAGAAAAAAAAAATGACTTGTTATTGCATTATAATAAGCAAATCTGATCACGTTGGTGTCACCAAATTTAATTGGAGGATGATTGGTCTGGAAGAATATCAAGATGAAGAAAGTCACTTGGTAGAGTTGGCCATGTCTAGTTACATCTGACTGAAATTGAATATTGAATAAGAAAAAGATCACCGTCTTCCATAAAAAAAAAAACAAGCATCTCCACCAAAACATGACTCAAATTTTATTCAAGGGGAACACTGGAACTAAATAGTTGCAAGATAAACTGGCTTATGTCACAGACAGAATTTGATATCCATATCCTGCAGTTCCATCTTTTTTTTTTTTTTTTACAAGGTAGTCACCACTTATCAAGGAGATAAGGGTTATTGTGTATACAGTACGTTAGCGTTGGAGATTTGATAAAGTGTCTTACTTAAGGAGGCTATTCATCAGGAATTTGTTTATGTTGGACTTGAAGACATCCAGGTTGTAGTCAGGTGGGAAACAGGCAACCGCAACAGAGTTCCCCAGGCGTGCACTTCTAAGAAAGAAGTTTTGTTCATGGAATCTACGTTTTGATTTTGGCACAGATAAGGAGTGGAGAAAATTTTTGACAGGTGCTAGGCGGGTGTTTATTGTGAAAGATTGTCGAGGGGGGACCAGAGATTGGAGTTCAGACGAGCACCTGCCATAGTGGTAACGATAAAACAAAGAAAGGCTCGCAACCTCTCTTCTATGGGAGAGAGGTTGCAGGGAAGCGAAAGGGCATCACCCACTAGGCCACAAAGCCTATTTTGTACACTGTCAAGGCAGGATAGGCTGTTTTAGCAACTCCTGCCTAGATGTGGCAGCAGTACTCCATCCTTGGACGTACTTGGCTTTTATACAGATAGAGAATTGCAACAGGGGTGAGATATCTTCTGGAGCGGTAGAAGGATCCTACCATTTTTCCAGCGACCTTGGCAACTGAGTTGATGTACGTGTTCCATTTCAGGTCAGGAGTAAAAGTCAAGCTCAGAAACTTATCAAAACATGGAGCTTCCCCTAGATGAGAGCCGTCCATTTCAATTGATGCCAGATGGGAATCAGAACGTTGATGATGTAAAGATAGGAGCTTGGTTTTAAATTCATTAAAAGTAACCAACCACCTCTTCCTCCACTGTACCACGCGCTCAAGATCAGAGGATAGAGAATCTGAGAGAACTTTGTCATTTACGGCCTTTGATGTGTTGCCATAGATGGTCGTGTCATCAGCATAGATGTCAACGAATGATTTAAGTATGTGTTTTGGGAGGTCATTGATATGTGAGAGTTGGGCCTAGGATGGACCCCTGAGGGACTCCAACATTAATATTGAAGGCCTCTGATTTCTGCCCATCAACCACTACTCTTATGAGCCTATCAGAGAGAAATGATTTAATGATCGAGAAAATATTTCCAGTTATACCGTAGGCCTTTGATATGTCAAGAACAATTGCCTTAGAGAGGAAGCCTTTGTCAAGAGATTCGCTAATCCTATGAGATATAACAGTTAGCACATCTGCTGTAGATTTGGCAGAACGGAAACCATATTGCATGTCACTAAGAAGATTATTTCTGCTGAGGTGGTTGACTACTTCTCTATTTAATATGGATTTCAGCAGCTTACTCATGACACACAGGAGACTTATTGGTCTGTACTGAGAGGGAGATGACTTATCACCTGAATTCTTAAATACAGGGCATACTGATGAGATTTTTCAGGGTGTTGGGAAACACTTCTCTTTAAGGCAACACTTAAACAGTTTTGTAAGTATGGGGGCAAGTTCTGGTTGAAGCTTTTTCAGCACAATGATTGGAATGCCGTCAGGGCCAGTTGCTTTACTGGAATCAAGGTTCTTGATTAGCTTGGCGACCTTACGCACAGATATTTGTATGTTGCAGAGCGTGTTGTCCATTATAGGAGGCAATACGGGGAGTTGATGGCCTTCATCGCATAGGGTAGAATTAGCTGCAAAGTTCTTGGCAAATAGTCTGGCCTTATTTGATGCTGACGAGATGATCTCAAGTCGATTGATGATGGTTGGGATAGAATGCACGTTTCTGTTCAGGATCCTGTTTGCTATTTGCCAAAACTGGTGGGAACCAAGCCACTGCTCAGCTACTTTGGATTTAACGGACTGAGCATATAACTCTCTTGCATTTTTTATTACTCTTTTACAGTGGTTGCTGGCAGTCGTGAAGGCACCTTTTGTCTCAGTGCATCTATTACGTTGGTAGCTATGGAAAAAGTGATTTCTGTGTGCGATGGCAGCAGCACATTCTGGGGAGAACCATGGCTGGCTGTTAGGTTTTTGTTGGAAGTTTTTAGATGGCATGAATCGGTCTATGCCTACAATCCTTTTTAAACATGGAATGCAGGGGTAGATTGGATATAAGTTTACGGAAGCTATCCCAGTCAGCGGTAGAGTATTGATATACAGTACAGTGGAGAGGTACATCTGAAGACTTATTGCATTTTGTTTTTATATGAACTGATACAACCAAGTGGTAAGAAGATCCCAGAGGAGACAGAACGGAATTTGAACATAGCTCAAGGGAAGTTGTGAGAAAAAGATCTAGAAGGCTAGCATACTGACCGGAAGTATTGAGCACTCGCGTGGGTTCGTGGATAATCTGGGTGAGGTCATAGGCAATGGCAAAGTCATGACAGAACCTCTCCTCATCATCTGTGTTGTTAGAGTGGGCCAGCCATTCCGCAATTTGGACATTGAAGTCACTACAAATGTGGATGTTAGCTGAAGGGTGAGTAGACAGGAGGTGGTCAATTTTGTCAGATATGCTCTTAAGGATAGTAACCCCACTGTTGTGGGGGCGATAGAGAGCAAATATAAATGCAGTGGAGTAAGCAAGTGCAACCTGGAAGCACATATATGGTAAATTAGGGTCTTTTCTGGAGATATCCCTACCACACGGAAAGCCATCTTTAATGTAGGCACATATTCCATGTCCATACCGATCTTTGGGGTCAGATTTAGATGTTAAGTTAGAGTATCCTTTAATTATGGATTCGTCAAGGGAATTGGTCAGCCTAATGCCAGTTTCGCTTAGGAAGAATATGTCTGGTTTCGTCTTCTGTAATTGGGTTTCAACATCTGGAAGGTTGGAACGTAGATCCCTGACGTTGGAGAAGGAGACATGGTAGTAGGGGTCTACATTGGAAGATGGGGTTCTAGGTTTATGCATGTTATTTTTCTGGAGGTATTTCATGTTGAGGATTGGGATTTATGGAACAAGTCGACAGACTTGGTTAGAGCAGGACAGAGAAGGAAAGTAAGAGAGAAAAAGAGAGGAAGATTTTTTTTTGTAGCCATGATAAGGTAAAGCCGTAACAATTACCCACTAGTATGGCATCGAGAGGCCCCACTCGAAACTACTGCATAGTCCAGAGTCCATTCACCAAATGGCAATACAGCAGCCCCAGTATTTTGCACCTGCTGATAGGACGGCATCCTTAGTGGTTAATCCAAGGTTCGGGTCCCTCACTATCAGGCGGATAACATCAGCCCAGATGAAACGTTTCCCTCCAGCAGCTTTACTAGTGACATGGCCACAAGGATAGACATAGGAACAGAAAATTTTCGACATCTCAGGCTACTGTTCACGAAGTACTGTCGTCCTGGAGAGCAGCTTTTTCTTCACCCTTTGTCAGAAACATCACTCATTGGAAATGAGGACTGAGGGACAAATAAGAGGAAGCGAGAGTAACGAGAACTGCCGATAACGCATCCACAATGTGTTGTCTACTCTCCATTAAGGACTTATTAATATTTACTTAGTATAAGCCTGTCGCTCTAATTCGAAATTAAAGATATTTGAAGATAAATTCCCCTCCCATAATTACGAATGAAATGAAAATGGAATAGATATAGATTACTGTAATTTCCGTTTAAGAGTGTTCAGTTTTTCTTCTTCCCAAGATAAACTTCAAACAAAGTAACTATAAGGACAATTTAGCATTGAAATAATTTTAAGAATACCGGTCGGGAGTTTCCACGTGTTCAGATATTCGTTAAACTGATTTCTTCTTTGCCAAAAAGGCACTACCGTCGTGTTGGAAAGTTTGCCACTCACTGATACTTGTCATTCTCTCCTGTACGTTTCTGGCATTAGTCGGAAACAGGATAGAAAGGATGATTTGTCAGTGTGAAATGTACTTATAAACGGATTTATCTTTGACGCTTTTTTAGTAAAAAATCAGTAGGCATCGACTGCACTTATCAGTGAGGTGACAATCACATGTGTATCACTGCGCCAACCCAATTACAATTCGACATAATACAAAATATTGTGTATACACATAAACAAAAATAGGTCTGCTACAAACTAACGAATTATCTGTATTCTCATGTTTAAAAAGAATTAAGTAACGTTAGTTAAGGTCTGAAAACTGCTGACTTGGAACTGGAAGTCTCAAAGAAATTCTTTCTGACACCCCATATGAATCAAGGATTTGTCTTTGACAAGGATGAGCCACTATGATATTAACTGACCCTGCTTTGACAGATTGAGGTATTTGTTCTAGGTAGTCTCAGGCTTTACTTTTTCTCTTTTTTTTATAGCTAACCGCCTGAGGCGCCCGTATCAGTGAATGCTGATGTGACTACTCAAACATTTTTTTGCAGAGCTAGAGTGCACCACCTCTTGTGTGCTAGCCTAGATTCACCACCTTTTGGCCTTGTACAATGTATTTATGTGGTAGGAAAGAGGTTAAATACCTGGAGACAACGAAGAATTATTTTTGACACAGCATATCAATCAAGGCTACGTCCTCGACAATCAGTCCAACAAAGGGTGAGATGTTCTAGCATTAGTTGGCTCTGTTCTGTCTCCTAGAAGGTCCACCTGTCCAGGCTTTATCTTCTGTATTTTAAAATGGGTTAGTTTATAGCTAACTGCCTGAGGTGCCGCAACTAGGAAATGCTGACGGAGTCACTCAGACATTTTTTTGCAGAGCCATACTAGACCACCTCTTGTGTGCCGATCTAGTCTCCCTACTTTCCAACTCTGTGTAGAAGAAAAGAAAGAAGCAGAAAGGAGAGAAAATCTTCACTGATTGTGAGCCGCATTATTTTTTTGACTGTGACAACAAGCCCATTGTTCTTGTAATTATCCCGTGAAATTGAAATCTGAAGATGCCGTTGAAGTCAAAGTATATGTGACATCCTGATCGAGTTTCGACACTTTTTCTCAAATATAAACGAACGTGCAACCAGTTCGTTGCTAGCGATCGTCTTCTCTATTATCTACAAATAAAAATGAAGTTATTGTGTTTCTTTCTGACGGGATGTCACTCAATTGGAAACATGCGGTAACTTGTCTTTGATGTTAGTCTGCCTCACACAACGCCATGTTCAGAAACAACCCCCCCCCCCAAAAAAAGAAAAAAACACTCGAAAAGGTCAATTTATTTAATAAAGAAAAAATACAAAACCATTATTTAATTTAGGCATAACGCCCTGTTGAATTTTGGGGATGGAGGGGATGTCGAGTTTCAGTCTTTTTGAGAACAAAACCTTAGTTAGATTCTTTTACCAAAATACCGCATTCATTTCTATGATTTTAAGCAAGGCCAAGCACTGGGTATTTTTGGAGTGTCCTTGTGATGGTACCTCTGTGCCTGGCTAATAAAGGAATACAAGTTGGACAATAAGCGGAGTCTATTTTCACTTTAAAGTGACTGTTTCATTTTTTTTAGCATATCTGTTTGTTTATATGAAAGAAATGTTAGGAATAATTAAAAGAAAGACTATTCTTGTGTTGATAAATAAAAGAAGGTCTCTATACTACGTCGATGTTTCGCAAAAGTGGTCTTCCCTATACTGCCCAAACGGTGCAGCTTGAAAAATCTTGCAGAATTATAACAATATTGCAAAGGACTGCGTAAAAAAAAATGCGAGAAACTTGTTGCATGAGCACATGCTTCAAGGACCAGCAAATAAAAATAACAAGCAGAAGTATAAAACAACAAATTTAACCTGTTCTGATAATCTTAGCAAAATGTTGATATCATGAATTCTGTTTGTTATGGCCTCTGATTTGTGACCTTGACCTCGATCTTTATTTTTATACTTTTGCATATGACGAATTAAATTAAAACAAATTAAATATTATATATATATATATATATATATATATATATATATATATATATATATATATATATATATATATAATTTTTAATTTGTTTTAATATATATATATATATATATATAAAAGAGCAAATAGTTAATAAAACATATTAAAATTAAATATTATATATATATATATGTGTGTATATATATATATGTGTATATATAAGAGAAAATAGTTAATAAAACATGTTAAAAACACTTTGAAAAAGAGCTAAAAACATATTTAATCTGAAAAGGAAACACTTATTAAGTGGATAGTTCTTAATCCGCGGAGTTACGAAGAAATACTTTCCTTCTCATCAGAGGGTAGGAATTTGCAAAATGCGGGATCGGATTTTGCATGCAAAAGTATTTGATGAAACTGCAAATAAGTCAAAGATCTTACTTGATAACAAAAAGTGAAGCATAGAGAATAGGGTGATATATATATATATATATATATATATATATATATATATATATATATATATATATATATATATATATATATATATAATATGTGTGTGTGTATATGTGTGTGTGTATATCTATATAATTATAAAACTCAAATAACCTTGTAACGAGTGTTCTAACCCAACATCCGGTTTACAACTTCCGGTTGTGCATGCGTACATAAACATAAACCATAACAGCGTAAACAAATAAACACAAATCACTGAACCAGTTTCGTTCGAACAAACGGCCGTCCTTAGAAAAGCGAATATCTTAAATTTATTGAAAAAAAACCTTCAAGATATGGAAAGCAAACGCAAAAATTTAAATAATACGTATAATCATCGACCTGCTTCATATATACGATATATATTATACTAAATAATCAACGCGACAATAAAACGTATTGTTTTACTGTGTACGCTTTCAGCATCCCAATTTTTTTCGTGTTTAAATTATCCAAATAAACAATTGTTAATACTTTCTGCTTTTTTTTTACATTTCCGTATTTTGTTAAAGTTATTTTAACGCAATTTTCTTACAAATAAATCTACTTTCACCTGTTAACAACCATTAGAGCATTTTACAACGACGATTTACGCTCTACCTCCTCTTTTTTTAATTTATTCCCCATTTTTTAATACACCTTTCTTAAAAACATTAATACATTTTCTTCTACACTACCAACATAAATAAATAACTCCGAAAATATGTTTTTTTTAATTGTGTTACACATAAATAATCAACGCGACAATAAAACGTATTGTTTTACTGTGTACGTTTTCAGCGTCCCAATTGTTTATTTTTTCGCGTTTAAATTAAAAGATATATCAAAATTTGAATTTAACTTTAAGTATTATGGCATCTGTTCAGTGCACATTTACCTATAAGTATGGCAAACCACTTATAATTCAATGGCTGTAAGTTTTGTTTTTTTAATAAACAATGTATATATATATATATATATATATATATATATATATATATATATACATATATATATATGCATGTCTTTATATATACATATATGTATATATATATGTATATATATGTATATGTATATATAAATGTATATATATATGTATATATATACATTTATATATATATATATATATATATATATATATATATATATATACAGTCCTTGTCAAAATCATAAGACCACTTAAGAAAGTAAGCGTTTACGCATATTATCGAATTTTTAATCAAACAAATGGCTGAAACCACTACCAGAAGGGAAAATATGATGGAAAAAATGAAATCTGCTTCATTCGAAACCTTAACCCTGATCTAATAATTATTTTTTAAAAAACAAACATTTATCTTGGACGTAACATATAGTTTATGCTTGGAAATCTAGTGGATGACAACAGGGGAGAGGCCAGAGGGTGTCCTTCTTGGTTGCTTACAGGAATATCTTTCGGGACCGACCGTGATTTCCAAAGGGTTGAAATAGTTCTTGGGACTGATGATATAAATGCACTCTGCAAACTGATTGGTCGGTGTGTAACCAAATTACCTAACAGGGACTATTTTCTTGGAGAGGTTGAAAGATCTTACAAAATTAAACAATAATGCAAAGGAGTGTATAAAAAAGTGGGAAACTATTGTATGACCATATGCTTCAAAGACATGCAAAAAGAAGCAGAAATGTGAAATAATTAATTTAAGCTGTTCTGTCGAGGATACTATAGGTGTTCGTCTTAGTAGAGAGTATTAAGACCAACTTGCCTAACAGGGATGATTCTCCGACAGAGAAAATTAAATCATTATTTATGACTACTACATCCCTCTAAAACTGCTGGTATTTGTAGATCTACTATGAAGAAGGTGTTGTTATTTCATTCGGAATTGTTGTACGTGCATGAATACCGATGCATGGTATGCTACCAGTTTCATTTCACTTGTTTTTGCTTTAATTTAGGAAAGACATTAGGAGTTTTTTTTTTTTTCTGGAAACATTCTATTACATGCAGAGACTGGTAGTTTGGATTATTTTATAGAAAGGTATAAATCCACTGGATGTAAGGGGATAACAAAGACGGAAGCTTATTATTGCATGGACAGGAAATGCCCATTAGCCTTGGTCTCGAAAATACCAAGTCTATACGTAAGAAGGAAACAGTCAACGTTGCAGCTTGAAAAATCTTGCAGAAATATAACAATAAAGCAAAGGACTGCGTAAAAAAGTGGGGAACTGTTGCATAAGCATATGCTTCTAAAACATGGAAAGGTGTAAAACAACTAATTGAAGCTGTTTTGTGATAACCTTAGCTAATAGTGTTAAGACCAAGTTCCTATCATAATATTTGTAAGCAATGGAAAATGTCGTATAAAAAGAAAAAACAAAACTTACTTACACCGTTTGGTATAGGTTGAAGAAAATGACACATTGTCTGAGTGAGGAAATAAAGAATTGGAAAGTTCTTTGGGCTGCCGAAAGTCTGTGACTAGTTATCTTCAGGCGAAGATAATCGGTGTTGGGTGTCTAATGAACATGGATAGGAGAGGTAAATCCAACTCATCAGTAGATAATTATGCTCTCAAGTAGTATATATTGAGGTTTCTCAGAGTGGACTCCATGGAGCCCTGGGGCTCTGTGAGTGAGGCTGAGGAGATCTGCAAGCCCTTTCTTAAAGAGGAACAAATGTTTTATATGGGAAAATTAAATGGCTACAGACATTTAATTATTGACCTTTTTTTATTGCAAAGAGATATGATACACAACTACAGGCGCAGAGTTTCAGGATAATTAATGAAAAAGTAAATGAAAAAATAAATTAACAAAAAATGCAACAATTTTTGATTAATCAAAAACAAAAACAAACACTAAAATAACGAACAGGAACAACTAATGAACAAATATAAGTTAAAATTTGAAATTAATGTTTTCGCAAATTGGTGTAAGCCCAGTTACTTATGTGCCCCCTTCTAAAGGACAAAACCTATCAGCCTGCTGTATTATTTCACAGTTCAGCTTATCCTATTACAAACTGATTGATGGATCGTTTAATGGGGAGAGGTTTCTTGAGTTTCTCGTCGAGGCTGTTAATGAGGGTGTTTTAAGGAGAAATGTAGTCTTAGTAATGGATAACGCCCCAATCCACAAGACAATTGTTGTTAAAGAGTTTTTAGAATCTCACCAGATTGAAGTTGTATATCTTCCCCCCTACAGCCCCGACCTTAACCCTATAGAAATTTTTTTTAGTATGGTTAAGTCTAGATACTCGGCCATAAGACCTCGTGCTGTTACTAGGGAAGAATTAAAAATTAATGTTGGTAATGTTTTGGAAAACTTAAATGGGGAGGATGTGCAAATTTTTGAAAATCTCATAAGAAATATGTGGGACCTAATCTACCAAGTAATAACAGGTGTTGAATAAATGAAATTATAAAGTCTCTTGATTTTTGAATAAAGTCTCTTGGTTTTTGAATAAAGTCTTTATATTTTTTAATAAAGTCTTTATATTTTTGAATAAAGTCTCTTGGTTTTTGAATAAAGTCTCTTGATTTTTGAATAACCCTGTATTTACCTTGACTTATTACGAATTCGTTAAGTATATCTCAGTATCAGTATTTACTTACTCTTTAGTTTACTTGATTATCTCCCTTCCCCCACCCCATTTAAAACTCGGTCAGTCATGAAACAGGAAATTGTCATCGATCATGGAACACATAAAGTACAAAAATATACGTTTTCATCACTTTCAAGGCAGCTATCTTCTTCTTCTTCTTCTTCTTCTTCTTCTTCTTCTCAAATTCTTTTCCCTTGACAAGGTTAGACTGTGGTAGATTAGAAATCGATGTACTGTGACAGATGGGCGATCTTTGTTCATCTGGCTTACTCTTTTTCCTTGTTTCCTTTTCACTTCTTTCTTGACTAAGAGCATCAGATTTTTACATCGATATGTGATTCGGATGAATGGTAAAAAGCAAATGATTTTAATTGCTATCCCTTTTTCTTTCTCCCGGCTTCATTGAACATGTGAGCTGAAAAATATTCTCCAACCAATAAAGATCGTTTCAATTTTAGAACTATGTGAAATTCTCCAAGCTTTATAAAACAGTAGTTCTTTTTTTTAGGGGGATTGAGGGGAACACGTGCTACTCAACATGAATCTCCAAGTCCATCCCAGACAAATCCCTTAAGTCCAAGTTTCTATCTCCAGTGAACACATGCCACCCAGAAGCTGAGCTCTCTCTCTCTCTCTCTCTCTCTCTCTCTCTCTCTCTCTCACACACACACACACACATATGCACGCATCACACACACAACAGAACTTTGAAACCAACTTCCGGCTTCTTTTTCCAAAAATTAAAACTTCTCAACAAACTTCGGTCTTTCAAAGTATGTTTTATATTTCTGTAAAATTTTTTATATAAATTTATTATAAATTTTAATTCATGCTTTCTTCTCATCTCATTCTTAAAATCCTGTATTGAGTTTGCAATTACTAACTGGTAATCCATTCATATCTCTATTTATCTTTTCGTTTGCAACTTGAACTACATATTTATTAATTGTTAGCGATGTTATTGGCATTTTCCAAAGACGTACTATCATCCAAAATACACTACATGCAACCAAGAGCGGCAGCGGCACTACAAGATTACTTCATTTACTATCTACAAAATTCTCTATCAACTTACATCTTGATTTATCAATTCCAACAGTTCTATGTATCAGCCTTAAAGTGTTTCCAATTCCTCTAAGGTCCACTTATTGTTTTATGGACCTCCTATTTCTACTAAAACTACATTCCTTGGATCTTCAGTACTCTTCTACTCTTTCCATGACCTTCATCTCTTCTCTTGATTCATTTATTCTTGAAATCATACATCCGATAATTCGTTTCATTCGGGCTATAGAATTAAACTCCATATTCAATGTATTAGATATATACAGGGTGGCCGAAAAGTCCCAGGACACTGGCCGAAAAGTCCCAGAACACTGGCCGAAAAGTCCCAGGTGTGTTTCATTAAAAAGTACTGTGTTTTATTAAAAATACATGTATAGTGTCCTGGGACTTTTCGGCCACCCTGTACAGAAGAACAAATCGAATAGACGCGGTATACAACTTCGTTCTGACCTTAATGACCTAGGTTCTGTAGTAGAAATAAGCCAAAAATGGATTGTAATGCTATTAGACATTATATAGAACATATAGAATACTATTGTCATATTTGGGATCGTGAAGCTCTGTCCCATTTGAAGGTTTTTAATAAGGTGCAGAAACGTATCTGTGATTTGATTGGCTCCCTTTCTTTTTCATTGAACGGTCTCTAACACAGACGTGATGTTGCTAGTCTCAGTTTTTTTTCTATAAATACTATCATTTGTTAGTCAAAATTATCGGGTCTATTTCATACTATCTTTGTACCAGCCTGCTTGATTCGTTGGTCTAGTGATCTCCATCAATTTTCTGTTTCGGTACCTCATCATAATACAGCTTCCTATTCCAGTAGCTTTTTTCCAAGAATCTCAGGCATATGGAACTTTTTTCCTGCTGACTGTTTTTCGCTTACCTATAGCATTGATCTTTTCAAGATTAAGACCAATAGGCATCTCCTCTTTGTGATAATCATGCTTCGCTCTTTTTAGCTCCTTACATCAAGTGGCTTCATGCATTGCCTCGAGTGATTTCCATAAAAAAACCAAACAAAAAAAACCTTAATCTAATGTCTATCATATTTTAAGGAGTGGTATGTAATATTATCGTGATAAGCAGAGATTCTTTGATCCTCACAGATTGCTTGTTGTCTTCTTTGTCAGCAAAAACAACTGTTCTCTGTTTGACACATAAATAGCTGCTCAGAGGATAGTGATGTCTCTCAGAGTGATGATAATGGCTGTTCTTGCTGTGGTATTTTAATAGCAGAAACAGGGTATTCGCATTGTTCTTCTCTAGTTGTGATAGTAGCAGTCGTCTTGATCTCTTTCTCTGTAGCTATAATAATGGATTAAAAAAAGATAACAATTTGTCAACAAAAACAATTGTTCTTTCGTTGATACGAAAGCAGTTGTTCAGCTTATAATTTTATTTCTCTAAAGTTGTGGTAGTGGACATCATCACTATCATCATGGTGTTTAAACAGCAGAAACAGAGTTGTTTTTTCTGGTTGAGGCTTTGAAAATGGCGACTGACTCTTCTCAGTTCATTGGTAAAAGAGTGAGACTTTGCTATGCTCTTTGCCACATCTCACTTTGGACTTCCTGTGCATCTAACTTGACTTTTAAAAGAAAATTTAATCTTCTTACTTAAAATACCCATATGTAGAGTTCTCCATTTTAAAGCTTTTTATTTTTACACACCCAACGTCTAATCTTGCTTCACTCACACCAAATTACATATAGTTTTAACTTAATCTAATGGAAGATTTCATCTCTTTGCTTAACTAACTAAATGTGGAATTTTCTATTTTTAACCTTATTTTTACAAATTCAACATCTCATCTATTGATAGATGTAACATAGTACACGTTCACAGACACTTGGGATCCAGCACGTTGTAGACTCCATCGCAAAGGAGACCAATACAAAGAATAATTTGATCACTTTTTCCCGTTGAATAATGACATTTACTTCTGGAACTTTCCTGAATAAAACATGATCCTGATCCTCTTGAACGTGATCCTCTCGAATGTAATTCCTGATGTATGCCCACCTTTCTCTTCTCATGATTTCTTTGCTGTAATGTCACTTCACATGTAATGTCACTTCACATGCAGCTGTCACTTCACATGCAGCTGTCATACGCATGTCCATGCTCTGTTACATAGACATTTAAGTTGCTTAATGTTTGCAATATTTTTATTATTTTACAAATTTTCACTTATCTTAGATTTCATTATTGATTTTTCTGTTTTAAATAAAACTAGCTGGGTTACACTGTATTGCCCGGGCAAAGTTTAACATATTTCTATTATAACTTCTATCTATGACTTTCACCCTTCATCTCCCCACCCCTTCCTTCTTTCTTCTCTGCTTAGACCATTCCTCTCTATGGACACACACACACACACACACACACACACACACACACACACACACACACATAAGTCAAGGAAGAAGTCGGCTTAAGGAATTAATTCTATGAAAATATCAGAGTTGCTTCCCTTTAAATAATGGTTTGAAAACCGACAAAACCTGCGCCAGTTTTTATTTTAGATATTATTCATCCAAGTCAATGTCAATTAAAAAAAAACACTTTGTGAGCATTTGTATTGTAGTTTTAGAGTTTTGGGCTGAACATACGCTTAGACAACTGCCCTTTTATGCAATAGATTACTAAATTTCTTTTGTTTTCTTGTTGTTTGTCTCCACAAGTTTAAATTTTTATAAACATTACATTGTTCGTCAATCAAATAATTGATATATGAAATGTAAATCTCTGTTTAAGTCAAAGTTGTGCTATGTTAAATGTAGGATAATTTGGATATCTTTATTATAATGGCGATGTTGTGTCTGTATGCTTATAAAATTGTAATAATATTTAACTATTTCATTGCGTTGTTAAATTTCATGATCATTTATATAATAATACTAGACTACCCGTGACCCGTTGGGTCAGTATGTTATATTAGTTATTGAATTAATGTATGAGCATGACACTTGTGACGTAAAGAAAATAGTTTTTTGTGACATAACAGAAACATTTCTATGAAAGTATATTAAAATGAAAAAATATTATAGATAGATTTCTATGAGTCGTTCTGTTTATAGTTGTCTATTTTTGAAAAAAAAAACTTGCAGCCATTGAATTATAAGTGGTTTACCATACTTATAGGTAAATGTGCACTGAACAGATGCCATTATACTTAAAATTAAATTCAAATTTTGATATATACTTTAATTTAAAAGTGAAAAATAAACAATTGGGACGCTGAAAACGTACACAGTAAAACAATACATTTTATTGTCGTGTTGATTATTTATTTGTAACACAAATTAAAAAAACATATTTTCGGGGTTATTTATTTATGTTGGTAGTGTAGAAGAAAATGTATTAATGTTTTTTAAGAAAGGTGTATTAAATAATGGACAATAAATTTGAAAAAAAAGGAAGACGGTGGGTAAATCGCCGTTGTAAAATTCTCTTCTGGTTATTAACGGGTTAAAGTATATTTATTTGTAAGAAAATTGTGTTAAAATAACTTAAACGTAATATTGAAATGAACGATGTAAAAAGAAAGTATTAACAATTGTTTATTTGGATAATTTAAATGCAAAAAAGAAATATTGGGACACTGAAAAGGTAAATAGTAAAACGATATGTTTTAGTGTTGCGTTTATTATTTGTTTACGTAAAAAATGGACTGCATATTTTCCAAAGAATCTACTGACACTAATGATGCAACCAATAAACAATTAAAACATAGACCTCTAACGTAAGAAATAATAAAGATAACAATAAATCTAGGAAAATAAGAAGTAAAAAATTATGCATTACCCCCACAATAACTTATTATAAGAAATAATAAAGATACCAATAATTCTAGGAAATTAAGAAGAAAAATAATATATGGTTCACCCCTCCCCTACAATAATAAACGAACTTAAGAAATAATAAAGATACCAATAATTCTAGGAAATTAAGAAGAAAAATAATATATGGTTCACCCCTCCCTACAATAATAAACGAACTTAAGAAATAATAAAGATACCAAAAAATCCAGGAAATTAAGAAGAAAAGATAATATATGGCTCACTCCTCCCCTACAATAATAAACTAACTAACTTAAGAAATAATAAAGACACCAATAAATCTAGGAATTTAAAAAGAAAAAATAATATATGGTTCACCCCTCCCCTACAATAATAAACTAACTAACTTAAGAAATAATAAAGATACCAATAAATCTAGGAAATTAATAGAAAAATAATATATGGCTCACCCCCTCCCCTATAATAATAAACTAAATCACTTAAGAAATAATAAAGATCCTAATAAATCTAGGACATTAAGAAGAAAAAAATGATATATGGTTCACCCCTCCCCTACAATAATAAACTAACTTAAGAAATAATAAAAATACCAATAAATCTAGGAAATTAAAAAGAAAAAATAATATATGGTTCATCCCTCCCCTATAATAATAAACTAACTCACTTAAGAAATAATAAAAATACCAATAAATCTAGGAAAATAATAAGAAAAATAATATATGGTTCACCCCTCCCCTACAATAATAAACTAACTTAAAAAAATAATAAAAATACGAATAAATCTAGGAAATTAAGAAGAAAAAATAATATATGGTTCAACCCAACATTAAATCAATAACTTAAGAGCTAACATCTCCAAAAATCTTTTTTACTTTTAGAAAATTCTTTTAAATACCCCCATAAATAGCATTTTCTTGCAAATAATAAATACTGTGAAAATTTCTTTTTCTACCATGTCAAATTTGGTACAAACCATAATAAATTCCAACAATCATGCTCAAAATGCTAATCTGCAAAACACTAATTCCTTGAATTGCAACTGCCAGGTTTTCCGCTTTGTTTTTCCTCTTAATAATGACTTAATAATAAATCAGAGTGACGTAATTTATTTATGCACTCTGATATCTACCATTAACATTGCTTGGTTCTTGGTACATAGATATTTGTTGAAGTGTGCGAACAAAATTAAGGAAATTGTTTAAGGGCAGTTAATTTGGATTACCACACACAGTGATCGTGCCACACGCTATGCTACTGAATCATAAGCCAGGTGCTTATTTGTTAAAGATTTGATTCATTCCTAATTCTTTCAAATTTATAAAAATCACAAATAGATTCATTCAACTGTATTCAATTGTACATCTTGATAATGGGTCAATTCCCTTCGCACCCCAAAATGTCCCCTCCCTCAGAATCACTAATAAAATCCACAGTCCTTTCTGCAATCTAGCTAGATCCGGTAGAATTAAACTTTAGTCTATTAATGGCTTGTCCATCAAGTTACAATCATAAATATCCACCTGTCCTTCTTTTCCCACCTTCCATTAATAATATGGGGCAGGAGATACTTTGGCGATCTTCTGATCATTATAAGATGTAATCCTTTATAGGCTATACAATCTCCAATAATTTTCTCTGTGGCGTTACCTCAAAGACAGTTGGATATTCATGACGGAAACTTGGTGGACAAGTCAGGCATAGACGGAAGTTTATTTGTACCAAATATGATTGAATTGCAGAAAGAATTGTGAATTTTATAATAGTGTATCACAATAAATAGTTCTAAATACACTAAGTTTCATTTTATCAGCATACAAGGTGACCCCAATAAAATGCCACCTATGAAATCGTTAATAAAATTCACAATCCTTTCCGTAATCCAACCATTATTTGGTAGAAATTAAATTCAGACTGACTTGTCTACAAAGTTTCAGTTATGAAACTTCAACAGTTTTTGCTTTATCACTGTTCAGTTATATGTGGTGACACTTTAGTGATCGTCTCATTAGTAGAGGTATGCTCCTGTTTGAGTTTTACACTCATCGGACTTTAACACCCAGGTTTTTAACTCTAGGATTGTCTAAAAAATAATGTTTATAAAGCAATCCCTAAAATGTTTTTAAACTGTATAAGGCATTCATGACCAAACTAATGACAATGTGAAGAGAGTTATTAACAATTTTGCACATCGTATTCAGATGTATCATTATTGAACGACGATAGAATAAAGACTGTTGGATATTCCTGATTGAAACTTGTTGGACATGTAAGGTATTAATGGAAGTTTATTTGTACCAAATATGGTTGGATTGTAGAAGGAATTATGAATTTTATAATATTGTGTAGCGTAATGGATAGTTCTAAATACACTAGTTTTCATTTTAGTTATTTCTTGACAGAGTTATCTACCTTTAAGTAAACAGACAATATTGCGGGAACGCTGTCTGAAAATGATAGATCGACCAATAAATCATCGATTGAAATTTATTTGTTCCAAATATAGTTGAATCGCAGAAAGGATGGTGAATTATTTAGTTTAAATAAACTTTGATGTATGTTTGACTTGTCCAATAGATTTCAGCCATTAATCATTGCTTGATTATTAAGGGACACTTTGGTGGTTGTTGCATCAGTAAAAGGTGTGATCCTAAATGGGTATCGCATTCATTGGATTCATCAGATTTTTATCTGTGGGATTATCTGAAAAACAAAAAAGTCTATGAAAACAATTGTCAAACTATTTTTGAACTGAAAAGTATTACCAGAACAGAAATCAGAATCATTTGTCTACAGTGGAATGTGTTAGGTATTGATAATTTTGCACGTTATATCCAAATGTGTTTCTCATTGAATGACGATTTTAGAAAAAAAACAAAAAAATTCTGGGAAATTGTTGACTGAAATTGGTGGAAAAATCAGCCATATATTAATTGTAAAAAGGATTGTGAATTTGAAATATTTGAATTTTCAAATTGGAGGTTGTACCCATAATATGACCTCACCCTCTTCAAATCCTTTTTTCTAAAATTATGAAATATTTATTAATTGATGTCTAATACCTATTGTTTCCACTTCATTTTACCTAGACATTCTAACGGATTTTTATCCACTAAATATCTCTCTCACTTATGGAGAACATAGAATAAAGAATTGGAAAATAAAATACACCCGGTATATGGTTTTGTGTGTGTGTGTGTGTGTGTGTGTGTGTGTGTGTGTGTGTGTGTGTGTGTGTGTGTGTGTGTGCATTTCTTGCTCAATTGGAAGTTCTTTTTATGACACACTGAGACCACATAGAAGAGTTGTGGCCTAGGGCAATTACCAATAAACAATATATATATATATATATATATATATATATATATATATATATATAGTCCTCCACATACAGTACTGTTTCGCTGTTTCACAGCTCATCAGTGCGGCTAGACAAGCAACTACCTCAAGCCAGGATCGAAACCCCACCACCCAAACGACAGTCAGAGCTTCTAACTGTCGTGCTATTCGGCTGCTGCTATGCGGACAGTGAATTGACAATGTTTTGACATTGCCCAAATACCTAAGCTCAAGTTGCTTACACAAAGAACATCGCTTAATATGCTAATGGTAATTTATATATCACTTCCCAATATGTTCAACCCAAGATAGGGAGCATTATAGTCATCAGTATACAGTACTGTTTCACTGTATAAAACCTCATCAGTGCGGCTAGACAAGCAACTACCTCAAGCGAAACCTTACCGGCCAAATGACTGTTGGAGCTTTTAACTGTTGCGCTATTCGGTTGCTGCTATGCAGGCAGTGAATTATATATATATATATATATATATATATATATATATATATATATATATATATATATATATATATATATATATATATATAACTGTGTCTTTTTACCAAAGAACAAAATTATGTCTCTAATGAGTTGTTTGGTGAATTTTGATCATTCAATGAAATACGTGTAAGATGAATTATCCTACTAATAAAATAAAATTGAGCGATGTAAATTTATCTTTAACTTGGATGTTTACTTTCGATCTGCCGCTATCAATTGCAATGAACCGGTCTTCATTTATAATCCAAGCCAAAATACTAATCGTAATACCTCTAACCTACCCAGTTGCACCAGGAGAAAGAAAACTATTTGGTTTAATCCTCCATTTAGCGTAAATGTCAAAACTAATATACCTAAGGAATTCTTCAACATTGTACAAAACTCTTTTAGATACCAACACAGATATAGTTCTATTTTCAATAAAAACTCAATAAGGATTTCTTATTCAACTATGCCTAATTTAGCAAAAAGAATCTTAACATCTAATAAAAAATTAAATCAGCCCAAAAAATCCCTTTCCCAATTAAACCCAAAACTAACTGTAATTGTAATAACAAACATCTTTGCTCACTCACTAATGATTGCATCCATAAAAATGTTATATATTCATGCACAATTACAGAACTCCCACGCAATCCTCCCATAACAGACATTAATATTTTGTCTTCTAGTTATCCCCATTCCCATCCTTCATCTGATATAGTTACTAATCACACGAGCAGCCCCTCCATCTATAATCATGCAACCAGCAATAACAATAATGATAATAATAATAATAATAATAATAATAATAATAATAATAATAATAATAATGAGAATAATGATATTTCTCCTAACGCCATCCTAACACTAACAACACTCATTATCCCCTCCAAAACAGTCCTCGTACAATCATTGTCCCGCCCTTTGTTCAACACAATGAACAAAATTCAAACTATTTCCCTAATACAAATCAGCAAATTAATATTAATTTCAGACCTCGAGTTTTTATATTTCACATACATATATCGGTGCTACTTCAACATTAATTAAGAAAAGAATATCAAACCACATTTCTTCTTTTAACAACCAAAATTCTAATAATAACCAAGGAACTTCTCTCACCACGTTAATTAAAAAAATAATAATACCCCTTTTTCAATCAAATCAGCCATCCTAAAAAAGGTTAAGTCTTATACTCCAGGTTCTAAGTCATGTCGCCTCTGCACGACCGAAGCTATAACTATAATTACGTCCCCTCAAAGTAGCAATATAATAAATTCTAAAAACGAACTGATCTCTTTCTGCAAACATAAGTCCAAATTTAATTATAGTAAATTTGAAATTACATAGCCTTTAATTTAACCTTTCAGATATATATTCTTTTCTATAATATTATCGTTTTCTCTACATATTTTCTTAATATTTTACAACTTCAAAAATTTTTATTTTTTTAATTTAATTTTAATTTTAATTTTAATTTTGTTATTGTAATTCTTTATTCTTCCTTGTTTGGCCGGTTTTTCATCTGTTATTTCCGTTTTTAGCGTTCAAATATTCCTATCTATCAAATATATTAATCTACCTACACTTTTATATTTTGCATGTATGTTTACTTATACGTTACTATATGCATTTACTTACATACTTACTTATTTACTTACATACTTACTTATTTACTTACATACTTATTTGCTTTATCCGAAATTTGCAGATACCGGCCTCTCTCTCCCCTTTAATTAAAATTTTTTTTTATTTTATTTATTCATTTATTTACTTGTGTGTAGGTGGGTGTGTTTGTTGTATATATATATATATATATATATATATATATATATATATATATATATATATATATGTATATATGTATATATATATGTATATATATATATGTATATATATATGTGTGTGTATGTAATTGTATGAATTCATATATATGTATGTATGTATTTACATGTGTACATATTTATTTTATATTTCTTCTTATTTCATTTGGTTGTCCTTCAAAAACTCCTGCTGATAAGTCAATTCTTAAATAATAACTTGTAAATTTTAGTTGACCTCTTTTTTGCTAAAATTTTTTTGCGCCTTTAACGTTATCTTGTCTGGGTCATTTTGACATTGGTTTTTCTATCTTAAAATTATTCCGATTACAATTCAACTTTTTCCCCTCCCTTCTTTTTCTTTCTTCTTCACCCATTTTCTTCAATTCAATCTTGCCCCGACAGTCGAGCTGTATATTTATTCCATTTTTGTTTTACGCACATTTTATCTTTCTTTTAATAATATATTGGAATTCTTTCCCATTTCCTTGTACCTATTTGTGAGTTATTCCATCGATTTCTGCCTTTTGGATTACTTTGGATCATCTTCCAATTACGCGGTTCCCTTGGATTTTACTTGTGCGAATGGAAATTTAACTAACTTTTTTGGATTCTGCATCTTTGGATTTTACCGTCATTGGAAATTTTACCCTTCATCAGACTTTCCATTCACGTGAAATCACTTTTTTATTCGCCCTATTCCCTCTGCTTCACTTTTTATTATCAATAAAAATCTATGACTTTCATTTAATACCTTTGCAATCAAAATCCGACCCCGCATTTTGCTAAATCCTACCCTCTGATGAGAAGGAAAATATTTCTTTGAAACTCCGCGGATTAAGGACTGTCAATTTATTTAGTGTTTCCTTTTTAAAATTAAATATGTTTTTAACTCTTTTTCAAAGTATTTTTTTAACATATTTTATTAACTACTTGTTCTTATATATATATATATATATATATATATATATATATATATATATATATATATATATATATATATAAACTTTAAACATATCACACCAAAGAAAAATGCTATTTCAAACTTAAGCATGGCAAAACGAATGAAATACTATGCACGACAA
>NC_136500.1:87957255-87974755 GCF_053919585.1 Euprymna scolopes
CATACGTCATTACAGTTGCACGCGCGTGTGTGTCCGTCCGTGCATGCGTGCATGCGTGCATACGATACAAATCACTCTAATAGTGGCTTTGTAGCTGCCGAAATACTGTTCCTTATTATTCTACCGAGTCCACAGTGTGTGTAAAGGGGCTACTCTCCCCCTCTATCTCACTGCGCATATTTCCCTTTGCTAATGGTTCTTATTATAGTTCATGCATGCTTGTATTTGTGTGCGTGTGTTCGGTTTAGCAAGCGTCTGACAATGCGATAACATTTTCTTCTTCTTCTTCTAATCATCATCTTCTTAACATTCTATTATGTTATTATCAATTTATTTCTGTTTTGTTTTCTTCCTTTTTTTTCTTTCTTCCACAATGATATTGTGTCAGGGCTTTTTTGTACTTCTTTTTTTTTTTTTGTACTTTCACCTAACATTTTTATATACAAATCATGCCATAAGAACTGGATTTAATCTTAAAATCCTATCTAAAGAAACTTAATAACCACGGTCCATCTTCTGCATAAGTCCCGATAACATATGTAAGTACAGAATAGTTAACAAAGCTTCCCTTCCAATTAATAACGTTATTATTTCAGCACGATCCGTCACGATACAATTGAATGTGATCTTAAATAAAGCCACGGTAAAATTTCAGCATTAAATATTTTATATTTGTTTGAATAAAATTCACACCAAAACTAATTGACCCATCATTATCAATTTTGGAACACAGGTGCTATGTACAAGGGGGACGTATAAATATAATCTATAATTACTTTCACTTAGTATAATGAGAAAAAGATGGAAGCCCTTCTTAAAAATTTAGGATAATATTTACCATGTTGTCCGATTTTTTTATTTTTTAAAAATTTAATTTTCACCCCAAACAAGGCACAGTGCCACTTTGAAGTAGGGGGCTACTATCGGGGACATAATTTGTGGGGCATTATGAAGGGAGATGAGTAGAAAGATGTTTGTTCACATTACACTTGAACTTCTGCATATCAGTACAGTTGGGAAAGCAGAATCCCAGAAGGGAGTTCTAAAGACTTGCAGTTCTGGGGAAGAAACTATTGGAGTAAAAGACTTTTTTACACCCAGGGATCTCTACTGTAAAGTGGTGGGACTTAGTTGCTTGTAGGGTTTTTCGGGGGTAGTCACGTCGAGGAGGTACAAGTGCTTGCAGTTCGTCAGAGCATCTATCATTAAAGTATTTGTAGAACAGACAGAGGGATGCAACATTTCGTCAATGGGGCAGAGGCTGAAGCCTAGATGACAGTTCAGGACCTATCAGGTTGGCGACTCTCTTTTGAACCCTGTCCAGGAGTGAGAGACAAGCAGCAGATGCACCAGCCCAAATGTGACAACAGTACTCCATACATGGGCGAATGGTGGCCTTATAGAGGTACAGGATACTTTCAGGCGTAAGTAATTTTCTAGCACGGTAGAGAGAGCCCACCTTGTTTGCAGCAGCCTTAGCAATGCACTCAGTTTATATATTCCAGTTCATGTTCCCTGTAAACGTTAGGCCGAGGAGTTTAAAAGAAGTACTTTCAGGCAATGTGTTCTTGGCCATTGCTATTGGTAGTAGAGAAGGTTTCTTGTAGTTATTGAAGGAAACAAGCTTAGTCTTAGCAGCACTGAATGTGACCATCCATTTTTGTCCTCATTCCACTACAGTATTTCTGCCATTTCCTTAGATATGTGTTTATTTGTTTTCCCCTCATGCCTGTTATAGAGAATGGTGTTATTGGCAAATATACCCATCTCCGAAACAATTTTATCAGGGGCTCATTTATAAATATCAGGAATAATAAAGGTCCAAGAATAGTCCCCTGAGGTACTCCCGCATTTATATCATATTGTTTAGATGTACGACCGTCGAGGGCAACTTGGATTTTTCTCTTACTTAAGAAGGATTTAATTACATTATGTATTCCTTCAGTGATACCATATGATCTAATTTTCCTTAGAAGACCATCGTGCCATACCCCCCTCAAAAGCCTTAGACATATCAAGGGCTACCGATCTACCCTCCCCTGTTTTGTCCAGTGAATGGTATATACGTTCAGAAACGACAGTTAAGATATCTCCTGTTGAACGGGCTTGCCTAAATCCATGTTGTTTGTCAGTCAGGAGTTTAGTAGCTGTTAGGTGTTGACTAGGGCTTGATTAACTAAGGACTCAAATATTTTGTCGAAAAACGGGAGGAGGCTAATGGGGAGATAATTTAGTGGGTCAGTTCTTTCACCAGAATTCTTGAAGACTGGTACCACAAAAGCGGTTTTCCAGCAGTCGGGAAAGCAAGATTTGTTAAGGTATTTATTGTAAAATTTGGAGAGAACTGGAGCAACCTCAGCAGAGCATTTTTTTTAATAGCACAGCCGGGATGAGATCTGGTCCACATGATTTGAGGTGTCTAGGTTATTTATAATACCATGCATCTGAGAAGGGGTGATTTTCAAATCATCTAGTGTGGCATCTGTCCACAAAGGAAAATTGGGGAGGGAGTGGTGTGCTGGGTCCAGTGTGGATTCCAGTCAGTCCAGATTGCTTCATTTACAAATAAACACCTTTTTTTTTGTTTACTTTTATGGCCCTCGGGCAACGCCGGATAGCCCTGCTAGTTTTTAATAAGTACTGTTCTATTTAATATTGTTATTTTTGTTAGTATTTCCCAGTATATTAAATGAAAAAAAAAATTTTAGTAATCCTTTTAAGATTCATTATAGTCAGTTGATGGATGGTAACATTTAATGCTGCTAAGATTAAGCATCTTTCCTTTAACAATTGCAAGAAACCTGTTCAACCACTGATTGCCATTACAAATAATACATTAACTGAGAGCTCTTCATTCAAACTCCTCGGCTTAACATCACAGGCAACACGAATTGGAATAAATGCATTAAAAACATTGCCAAGGTTGCTGCAAATAAAATGGGCTCCCGCTACTTTACTAGAAAATTACTCACATCTGACAGTATTCTATATCTCTACAAAGCCACCATTTGCCTATGCATGGAGCATCGTTGCCACATCTGAACTGATGCATCTACCACTAGTCTCCCCCTCTTAGACAAGGTTAAAAAAAAGAGTCTCGATTAGGTCTTACACTATTGTCAACCTCTGTCCCATCGCCGTAATGTTCCATCCCTATGTCTGTTTTACAAATATCTTAATGGAATGTGCTCTGATGAACTTATTGCACTTGTTCCTCCTCGACGTAAATATCTCTGCCTAATCTGTCAAGCAGCAAAATTCCACCTCTTTCACTGTAGAGATCCCTAGATGCTGGAAAATCTTCTACTTGAATAGCTTTTTCCCTCGAACTGTTAGACTTAGGAATTTTCTCCAGGTCTCTTGCTGTAACATAATGCGGACGCGTATATGCCAATGTATGTGAAATGACGTAAAAGGAGATCACGTTAGAGACGTAGAGCACGTTAGAGATTACATGAGAGGCATGAATTATGCTTGAAAATACGATCACGTGAGGGACGTCACAGCGCTAATGAGGGAATGCGGAAATAAATGTTGTACAACAAACAAAAGCGCGAGTTGAAGTTCTTTTCTATTCTTTGTCCCCTTTGCGACTGAGGCTACAACCTGTTGGTTTCTGGGCAAGGTTACACTGCTTCTATGACTGTACTGACATGCACAAGTTCATGTATAATGTGAACAGATATCTCGCTGCCCGACTCTCTACATAGTGTCCCTGTAGATATGGTCTCAAATTGTGTCCGAGTGGCACTGTTCCTTGTTTGAGATGAATATGACTGGGTTTGGTTGTTTTGTTTTATGGCATATCAACCCTTTTCAGGTTATTTAATGCCGAATCCAGTTATTTTGGAAACAGTTTTTATGTTTTAAGTTTTTTATATCTTCAAATATTTATTTGTAGAGTTTGGTTTGGTTGTTTTGTTTTACGGCATATCGGGTTGTTCTTTTCGGGTTGTTTAATGCTGACTCCAATTATTTTGGAAATAGTATTCATGTTGCATCCAGTTATTTTGTAAAAGATTGTTATTCTTCAAGCTCTTTGTATATTCAATCGCTAGTTTGCAGTGTTTGGTTTGGTTGTTTTATAGTGGATTTTATCGTTTTCGTTCCCTGCCCTGCAGAACATGAATGAGTTTTGCAATGGGAGAGGGGAAAAGGGTTACAGTATTAATGTTTGGTGCATTGTAAGTTAAGAAACCAGTCAGCAAGTTGGAAGAGATGAAAAGAGGGAGGAGAAATGGGAAGAAGGAAAAGGGGGTGTTGTTGTTTTTGCTTTTGCTTTTGCAGAACATGATTAAGTTTTGCAAAAGGAAATAGAAAACCAAAGAGCATCAACGTTAGGTGCATTTCGTCTCAGGAAGCCAATATCTTCAGACAGCCTGATCTGGTAGCACCAGAAGATGAATAAGAGTAGAGAGAAATTTATCTTGAACTTTACTATTAAAAAAAAAAGAAGACCTCCCCAACTTTACATGTGATCTGGTTCGATCAATCACAGTTTTGTAACTTTTAACCCCACCTGCCACTTTACTGTATTTAACCTTGAGTCATACGGATAAATTGAACTCTACATCATAAAGAATGAATATATATATATATATATATATATATATATATATATATATATATATATATATATATATATATATGAAATAAAATGGAGGTGGAAGGACCTGGATACTCAACGTTTCGCCCGATTTATGCGGGCTTCTTCAAGAGGGATGGTCATTGACGAGAGAGTCGGAGGATTGGGGCTATATATAATGATGGGGGGAGCAGCGTGTTTTCCTTATGTAAATTAGATGTCATATATACATGTATATACATTTTATGAGAGAAGAACTAATTAGAGTAAACTAGTGTAGTGGATTACGTCTAAAAGATAAAATATCGTAGAGATTAAAAATTGTGTTTGGAAATATAGCGGTGATAGATTAAATAAATAAAATGACACGAGATTACGAAAGAATCGTTTTTTTTTTTTTTTTTTTTTTAAATGAGAAATAATTGAATTGGGATAAAATAGCGCAGTAACTTAAAAGATGGTATCTAAAAATAAGAATAGGAGGTGATAAAATGGAGTCTAAAAATAGATAATGATAAAATACAGTAAATAAGTAAAATAAAAATAAAATTAAGTGAAATTACGAATTTTTTTTTTTTTTTTTTTTTTTCGCGTTTAACCGGTGTCTAAGTTGTTTTCTTTGATAATTATTTTCGACAGAAAGGGAGCAACGTGGAAAAAACCTTTTCTTTGCTTAATTATTTTGCTGGAATGGGAGATTATAGCTGACTCAATTAAACGTCGTGTGGATCTGTCATGTATGTGTTTAAGGAAAGTTGCTTTGTTAAAATCAAAATGGTGGTCGTTTTCCATGATGTGACAAAATATGGCGTTGAGTGTATTGTTGTTTTTTACATCTCTTTTGTGTTCATATATTCTTTTATTTAAATTACGTTGAGTTTCTCCTACGTATATTTTTCCACAATCAAGGCAGGGTATGGAATATATTCCGGCTTTGGTGTTAATGTTGGTGTTAGTTATAATTTTACGTGTTAGACCCCTAATTGTTAAAGAGTTTAGTTTTGTTATTTGAATGCCTGTCTTATTTAGGTTCTTATATATTGTGTCGTTGTTTTTAGTAGTTGGTAATGTTAATTGTCTGTTGTGTATCTGGCTATTTAAGGAATGGTCTCGGTTTCGGTTATGGTAAATTTTTAGTGCTTTTCTTTTTGTATTTGCCAAAAAATGTTGAGGGTATTGCAAAAAAAAAAAAAAGCAAAAATCGGGCGAAACGTTGAGTATCCAGGTCCTTCCACCTCCATTTTATTTCATATCGTCGGATTTAATCCAACTCAACAATCATATATATATATATATATATATATATATATATATATATATATATATATATATATATATATATCGTGTATGTGGGCAATTTTGATAGTACTGTTAAGAATTTTTTCACAATTCTTGTTTCTTTGTTGATTGCTCATTTTTATTTATTTATTTATTTATTTATTTATTTATTTATTTATTTTGCTGTCGTCTGCCATACAGAAATCTATGCCTATTAAATATCGATACTTAGTATTGTTAACGTAAAGTTCTTTTCCAGGAATTATGGAACCCCAACCGCAAGTTTACCGAGCCAATCACCAACAGTGAATGCGTTACAAAAGGATGTCAAACCAGACGCCAAGCCACACTCTGCTAAATCGAAACCAGAACGAAAACATGGTTGTAAGTAAATCCATAAATTTACTCAAGTTCCACCATAACTGATAACCATAGAATTGTCTCACCAACTACCTAACACTTATTAACACTTATCCTAGAGTGGCCTCCTGGCCTCGATAAGTGGTGATTTTCAAGTTAAAAAAAACAAAAACTGATCAAATTTATGTTGTAAAAACAATAGCATAGTGTAAAAGCCATGCAAAGAGACAGATGAAAGCTCTTTATGTTCACATGCAATCTGAATGATTTTTAACATGGATATGGTAGTCCTGTAGAGGACTAGGATATATATATATATATCCTAATCCCGTTACAAAAGAAAATAATGAAACTAATGGAATAAAGGAAACAAAGACTCAATTGCTGGATAAGATAAACGTGTCGTTTATTTACTGTTGAAAGAATGAATATTTTAGATATAACACGTGTTCATGTCCGTGCGGGTGTAACCATCGTTTGTTGCGGGATTGGTAGTATAGAAGGAAAAAGGAAATGTATGTTCATCTCACGTTCGGGTCACTATCGTTTGTTTGCGCGTGGGAAGAGAAGTGAGTAATGTAGTGGAAATGAGAAATAGTCCAGCGTGTAGACAAAGACAAAGATAGAGGGTTGGGTCAGTAAAGCTGTGCGCCATGTTAGCAGTCAGCTACGCAAAGGTATTCTCAGGGACAAGTTGTATATATAGAGAGAGAAAGAGTGAGAATGTCAATCCAGTTCATGGAGAGAGAAAGCGTATAAAGTGTACGTACTGTTTGTTAGCTTTTTGTCCTACGCATAGTAACAAGTGGCGTGAGGCACGCGCGTGCACGTGCCTGCCGAAAAGGCACACTGTCAGTCCGTAGACTGCCCAGCTTGAAAGCTGGTCCGAAAAGGAAGAAGCCACTTATTGCTCTTTCTTTTATAGGTGTTTCCGGTGGTCTTTTGCGCATGTGTGGATTTCTTTTGAAAGGGAAGTGACGTTGTCTATGTGTGCGTACATGTGCGTACGTTAGCGTGTGTGTGTGTATACACGTGAATGTGAGTGTATATACGCGAGCGTGAATATATGTACGTGTGTGGACGTGCGCGCGTATGTTTGTGTGCACGTATGTATATGACAGGTAATATAGTTTGAGATGTGAACGCGTGTTTTTGTGTGAGACTAGAAAAGCAGGTTATGTCACGTAGCAGAAACACGGATATAGAATATTGCCTCCTTTCTATAGAAGGTTTTTGCCGTTGTTCACATTAACCACAACTTGGCGCTGGGGTGAAAAACTCCTTGAGAGGTGGATTTACATTCCTGTTGATGATATTATATGCCAGAATTCTTGATTGAGAACAGATTGTAAGTAAGCATGGAGGGTTCTGTCACCATTTTGGTTGCCAACTGTTGAACACGCAATACTAGTGCATATTGCAAACCAGATTCTCGTAAATGGCCGGTAAGGTTGGACTGGAAACCACCGGAATATGCCGAGCTCTGGTCAAGTTGATCAGCCGATCAGAATGTCATAACAACTGCGATTAGCCTATAAGAAGCCGAGCAGACGGATTTTGATAAATCGGAAGAAAAGGAAAAAAAAAGCATTTTTAGTTACCGTATATTTCGGCGTATAATACGAGCCTTAGAGTTAAAAAATCATCTTTAAAAACCAATAATTCATAAGACTCCGGCTGTTGCAATCTCTAGCCCAGGCTAAACAAACATGGTTTCGTGATTTAGCAGTCATATTATACAACCGATATATGATAAATTTATTTAAATTTGCTCCAATTTTGTACCCCGTCTTATCTGACGGTCGCCTTATACGCCGAAATGTACGGCATTAATTTTAAATCATGGAGCGCAGCACACGGCAATTGATCTACCTGTGCAGGAGGAGTTAGCACAAAAGCCGAAGAAAAGTGATGGCATTTGAAATGAAGTGCAGCACAAAAATTCTGAAGAAAAGAATGTGAGGTCGGCTCGGAACATACCATTACTTATTGGAGGAACTAACCCTAACCCCCACCCCCAATTTAGTTTTTAATCACCCAAGAAAAACAAAATATGTTTCTACTTATTTACACAAAAATAAAACGATATTTATTCATAAAACTTACGGTAGTTTATTATATTTTATTTTATTGCTTTTCCATTTTTATTTATTTATTATTTTTTATATTTTTTTGTAAATTCGTATCCGCTGAATGTTGTTATTTTTTGTTTCCTAGCGTTTTTAAGATTTGCTCGGCAAGGCTCAGCATATTCTAGCAGTTTACATCAAGTACCGGGCAAGCCCGAGTTGACATTTACAGAAATCCGGTTCGTAATATTCATTAGGAACACGCTTCAGATGTACGATAACTTTTTGCAGACAAGGATCTGATGCTTGGATGGCATGTCCAAGAATGGTCCATATAAGAGACAGAAAGTTTCTGCTAGGTTGAGAAACTGTCTCCAGACCAGGTTTGTTTGAAGCGTTGGTTTGAAGGCGTTATCCAAAACTATACCAATGTCCTTCGCATTAGTGACGATATTGAGTGACTGATATTGGTATTGTTTCTAGTTTGGGAGATGGGAGTGGAGTAAGACCGATTTTAAATATACAGGGTGTCCAAAAAAAGTCACTGATCGGTTTTGAACTTAAATAGATTCTTTTTTTTTCTTTTTTTTTTATATCTTTATATAATTTTAACACAATCTGACTAAGACATTGGGAATTTTTATGTTGAAATACAAAATTCAAACAATCTTTATTTATGAAAAATAATGTCATTTAAATGTTGCCCATTTTCAGCTTCGTATATTTGTGCTCTTTCCAAAACATTATTCATTACAGATTGCAGAATCTCTGGATTGCTATTTAACTCCCTTATTTCGTTCCTGATGTTTTCCTTCAATTCTTGCAGGGTTTGGGGTTTGTTAACATAGACTCTTTCTTTAAGATATCCCCACAAGAAAAAGTCGGGGCTAGTCAAGTCTTGGGGAACATGAAAATGCTGTCGATAAGCTCTTTGAGTCAAAGCAATTGACCCTTGATTTTGGTCAAACAATTTCACAACTTGCGTGTTTTTTTTTGTTTTTGTTTTTTTACATGGGGGTCACCACTTATCAAGGCCTTAAGTCCACTCAGGGATAATGGTTATAGCGTGTACAGTAATCAATAAGATAGTATTGTAGTAATCATAAGTATTGGGGGTTTTGATAGTGTCTTACTTAAGGGGGCGGTTTGTCAGGAGTTTGTTTATGTTGGACTTGAAGACGTCCAAGTTGAAAACAGGCAAGCGGCAGAGAGTTCCAATGGCGTGCAGTTCTAAGAAAGAAGCTTTGCTCATGGAATCTACGTTTAGATTTAGGCACAGATAAAGAGTGGGGAAAATTATTGACAGTAGTTTCAACCAGACGGGTGTTTCTCGTGAAAGATTGGCGAGGGGGGACGAGGGATTGGAGCTCAGACGAGCACCTGCCATGGAAATAACGATAAAACAAAGACAGGCTCGCAACGTCTCTTCTGTGGGAGAGAGGTTGCAGGGAAGAGAAAAGGGCATCCCCCACTAAACCACAAAGTCTATTTTGTACTCTGTCAAGGCAGGATAGGCTGTTTTTAGCAGCTCCTGCCCAGATGTGGCAGCAGTACTCCATCCTTGGACGTACTTGGCTTTTATACAGATAGAGAATTGCATCAGTAGTGAGATATCTTCTGGAGCGGTAGAAGGATCCCACCATTTTCCCAGCGTCCCTGGCAACAGATTTTATGTACGTGTTCCATTTCAGATCAGGAGTAAAGGTCAAACCCAGAAGCTTGTCAAAACATGGAGCCTCTCCAAGCCGAGAGCCATCCATTTCAATTGATGCTAGATGGGGATCAGAGCATTGATGATGTAAAGATAGAAGCTTGGTTTTAGATGCATTAAAAATGACTAGCCACCTCTTACCCCATTGTACCACATGCTCAAGATCAGAGGAGAGAGAATTAGAGAGAACTTTGTCATTTACGGCCTTTGATGTGTTGCCATAGATGGTCGTGTCATCAGCATAGATGTCAACGAATGATTTAAGCATGTGTTTAGGGAGATCATTGATGTAGATTAGGAAGAGAGTTGGGCCCAGGATGGACACCTGGAGGACTCCAGCATTAATACTGTGGGCCTCTGATTTCTGCCCATCAACCACTACTCTTATGAACCTATCAGAGAGAAATGATTTAATGATTGAGAAAACATTTCCAGTAATACCGTAGCTGGAAATCTTGTGAAGTAGGCCCTTATGCCATACCTTATCGAAGGCCTTTGATATGCCAAGAGCAATTGCCCTGGAAAGGAAACCTTTGTCAAGAGATTCACTAATACTATGTGATATAACCGTTAGCACATCTGCTATAGATCTTGCAGAGCGGAAACCATATTGCATGTCACTAACAAGGTTGTTTCTATTGAGGTGGTTGACTACTTCTTTATTTAATATGGATTCGAGCAACTTACTCATGACACACAGGAGACTTATTGGTCTGTACTGAGAGGGAGATAACTTTTCACCTGAATTCTTAAATACAGGGCATACTGATGAGGTTTTCCAGGGTGTTGGAAAGCACTTCTCCTTAAGGCAACGCTTAAACAGTTTTGTAAGTATGGGAGCAAGTTCTGGTTGGAGCTTTTTCAGCACTATAACTGGAATGCCGCCAGGGCCAGTTGCTTTACTGGAATCAAGGTTCTTGATTAGCTTGGCGACCTCACGCACAGATATTTGTATGTTGCATAGCATGTTGTCTGTTATAGGAAGAAATACAGGGAGTTGATGGTCATTGTCGCATAGGGTAGAATTAGCTGCAAAGTTCTTTGCAAATAGTTTGGCCTTGTCTGATGCTGACGAGATGACCTCAGGTCCATTGATGATAGTTGGGATAGAACGCACGCTTCTGTTCAAGATCCTGTTTGCTATTTGCCAGAACTGGTGGGAACCAAGCCGCTGATCAGCTACTTTGGATTTAACGGACTGAGCATATAGCTCTCTTGCATGTTTTATTACTCTTTTACAGTGGTTGCTGGCAGTTCTGAAAGCAGCTTTAGTCTCAGTACATCTATTACGTTGGTAGCTATGGAAAAAGTGATTTCTGTGCGCGATGGCAGCAGCACATTCAGGGGAGAACCATGGCTGGCTGTTAGGTTTTTGTTGGAATTTTTTGGATGGTATGAATCGGTCTATGCCTATAATTAACCAATCGATCAGGTCTGATACTATAGAGGACACATCCTTTTTAAACATGGAATGCAGAGGTAGGTCAGATATGAATGTACGGAAGCTATCCCAGTCAGCCATAGAGTATCGATATACAGTACGGTGGAGTTCAAAGTTCAAAGTTCCAATGTTGTTCAAAGCTATACTTATCCATACTTAATTTCTAAAATATTGTCTGTAAAATATCTGAAATAGAGAAAAAAATACTCATTAATGGTAAAATGACGAAGATTTTATACTCTTCAATGACTTTTTGGCCACCCTGTACATAGTTTGTCTATAAATAGGTTGTCAGACTGGGAACTTTGTGCTCAGTAAGATACTACTTCAATGCTCACCCACATCGCCAACGAAGCGTTTCATCCTTTGATGGTCGTTAAATGGATGCCTGTTTAATTACAACGGTCGAAATGCACTTACACATGGGAAGAGGGTGGCAGTGATGACGTTGATAACGACTTGGACTGATGACCTGAATGTGCCAAGTTCAAATCTAGTCATCTCCATAGCACCACGTTCACTTGTGTATGTTGCCAACCTTCATGTGGTTCCTCCTGGAAGTACCTGATTCTAGAAACAATCAGGAAAACCAATGAAAACATACAGAATCGAATTAGTTAAAAAGGTGGTAACGTGTTAATTCATAAAAATTATTATTTTTTTTTTTTTACATATGTGCCATCATCATCATCATCATCGTCGTCGTCGTCGTCATCATCATCATCATCATCATCATCATCATCATCATCATCATCATCGGTTTAGCATCCATTTTACACACTGGCATGTTTTGGACCGCTTTAGGAAATTGACTTCCAAACTAACCTATCTCTGGCCAGGTCTTCATTCGTTTTTCTCTCAAGTCAATTCTTATTGTTTCCTCCCACGTTTTCCTTGGCCTCCCCTTGTTAACTGAACCTGCTACCTCAACTGGTTTACATCTACTAAACCAACAACTTTCATCCGTTCTTCCAACGAGACCATACCACCAAAGTCTCCTGTTCTGCACAAATTTCTTGATGGGAGTTCTTGGCAGTGTAAATGTAGAACAGTTAACATAACAGGTCCAGTTAACAGGGGAAGGCCATGGGAGGCAGTAATAAAAATGAACCTGAGTCAAAAAGGGATTAAAAAAATACCTGGCCAGAGATATCATGTACTTTGGAAGCCAACTTCTTAAATTCGTTCAACACATGCCAGCGGGTAAAACAGACGTTAAACCGATGATGATGATGATGCTGCTGCTGCTGCTGCTGATGATGATGATGATGATGATGATGATGATGGTAGTAGTAATTAGTAGTAGTAGTAGTAGTAGTAGTAGTAGTAGTAGTAGTAGTAGTAGTAAAACATACAAGAGTATCGTTACTGATCTGAATGGAAATTTGGAGAAGAGATGGCTTCCAACTACGACTAACTGACATATTGAAACTTTATCTCAAGTCAAGATTATAAGTTCCAAGCAACGACAACAGATTAGGTAAGGGATATCTTTATCTTTATAATCTATTAGCTATTATCTATAGCTTTATCAACAGACTAGCAAGGGGGGGGGGGGCGACCGGCTTAACCTGGTCGTAAAATATGCTTAAATATGATATTTTCATTTGTCCAGATTTCGTATATACAGTTGTGATTTCAAAAGTAAAAAAAAAGTATTTGGGTGCCATCAGCTCGAATTGAAACCGAAACATTCAAAGCTGGTGACGTTACCTCTGTACCAACATGACACGCATATAAACTACGATGAATGTACAAAATGCATAACAATTTAAAAAATTTTGACCCCCTTAAAAACAATTTTTACCGGTTAAAGACCCATAAAAGAACGGTCCATAAAAAATCCAATCTATTGAGGCTCCTAGCACCGCTGTGCGAATTTTAGTTTTGGAAGAGATAGAGTTTTGAAATATGGAAACAGACAGACAGACAGACAGACATAGTGAGTTTTATAAATTAGATTAGCTGTACCTACTTGGTGTTGTCCAGGAGACATTTTAATTTCCTTTTTGTTTAGCTTTTTTTTTATTATCAATACTGTTTTTTTTGTTTTTTTTGTTATCAATACTATTTTGCCTTTTACCAGACTTTTTTTTTTAATTATAAGTATTACGGTATATATATATATATATATATATATATATATATATATATATATATATATATATATATATATATATTAAAAGGTTTGACTCATGTCCAGGTAACCTACATCTAAAATTTCAAATGTTTAGACCCAAAATTTGTTGAATAGTTTCCTAGATACTGCAAAGGTCAAATATTTTGAACTTTGACCCCTTGGAAGCCAATTTTCGGACTAAAACCGATTAAAACTTGCCCTATGTCTGAATACACTTTATCTAAAGTTTCAAATGTTTAGACCAAAAATTGGTTGATAGGTCAAATTTTTTAAAACTTTGACCCTAATTCTGAACCCTTAACATTTAATGGTTTGGGCTCAAATCAAATTAAAAAGTTTGATCCATGTCCAAGTAACCTACATCTAAAATTTCAAGTGTTTAGACCCAAAATTGGCGAAGGAGTTTGGTAGAGTTTTCAAAGGTCAAATCGTTGAACTTTGACCCCTTGACAGCCAAAATTCTGGCCGAAAACCGGTTAAAAAGATTTTTCCAAATCTCAATACTCCTTATGTCAAATCTCGAGTCTCTAGACCGAAAATTGACAAAGTTATTTGGTAGGGAAATGTACGCGCGCGCACGCACACACACACACACACAGACAATTTCACTTTTATAGATATATAGATAGATTAATTAAACCAAATCGTTAACAACCAAATCGTTAATGTTTGAGAAGGTTACTTCAAAATTGAAGTAACCTTCACAAACATTAGTTATGATTGTTAACGATTATTAACGGCAAAACCTCCAGCAACTTTGCGTTGCATCTTTATGTATGTTACCTACGCAGATGGGAGATGCCAAAGCGAATATTGCCAGACGATTAATTCAAAATTCACTATCCTCTTTCCTTCTCCATGTTACGAATAGTTTTCAAACTAGAAAGCCATTCTTAACATGGGGAAAGGGAGGAATTTCATGTTTATATGGCATGTTAAAACTTATTCCCAGTTTGAATTTTTTTATTTATTTTATTTAATAAATTTTACGTTTAAATAAAAACTTGCCATCTTCAGAGAGCTGATTGGCTAATCGCTTCGGCATCTCACGGTTGATGACGTAACCTACCAGAAGATGCCGACGTGAAGTTGCCAGAGACTGGGTTGTAAAATGGATACTTACCTTTTTGACCTGTATTTATAAAATTATTAGATGTAAATAGCTTCCGAAGCTTTCGATCTATATATGAAGATTTGATAGGAATTTTAAAGTCAGTTTAAATAACTTTGTCGCAGGGTTAAAAATGTAACGATCACGTTTGTTATATTTATGAATAAAAAAAAGGAAATCGTTTTCGTAATGCTAAAATAAAATGAGTAGCATAGACGTGCAGTATTAGCAATAAACCAACCCATTCTCAAAGAGAGCGCATTTCCTAGAAATGAGCAAAACCTTATCTCAACTTGATTCGACTGAATGTCGGTGACGTATCCTCGATTGGCATAAACAATACCTACTCAACGATCAAGTTTTGAAAAACCAGCACACTCTGTTTAATTGTGGCTTCCAAGTCAGAGCTTATTTACTTCTTCTTTAAAAGGTTAGACACAAGGTTAGTCCAGGTCTTGAAAAGTCAGCGCACTCTGGCCTACAAAATTGCCTGAGCAGCTCCGTCGGCATTCCTTGATATTGGCGCCTTAAGTGATTACCAATAAACTAGCCAATACTCAAAGAGGTAAAGCTTGCACAAGTGGATCGAACAGAGCCATACCCCAGTTCGACTTGGACCGAGTGTCGATGACGTATCATCGAGTGGTATAAACAACACCTACTCAAACTGTGCTAGATAACAGAATTGAAAGAATGTTTGTTGGTTTCTTTATTGCCGCGATGTAAACAGGACATGCCACACGCCAACCAGATCGGACAGAAAACGTTGACATAAGATGATAAGATAAGCTATTGTATTGTAGCTCTTGCAAGTCATCGGTCGTGCCATATTCAAGAGAATTGTTACCAAGTTGAAGTAGTTTTTAATTGGTTGTTATCTGTGTGAATCAAAAATAATCTTTTTCTTTATATCGAAATAAAATGTATGGCATAGATGTACAGCATAAAATACAATAAACAAGAAAATTCATAAATGTGTAATTTGGGTGTGACACGAATAATGGGATTCTATATGTGTCCAACGTCTAGTAATGTCCGTAATTATTTGGATTCTTCAGACTACTGTTCTCATCTTGAGTGTCATTTTCACAACGTTTCAATCAATCTAACCTCCGACCTTCTTTAAGTATATCTTGTTAACTTCGTGGTGCAGTGGTTAGAGTACTCGGAAAAATCAATTGTAAATATGATATTCTCCTGAAGGTTGCAGGTTCAATTCTCAGTGTGGACGACTGAAAAATTCAACTGTGAATTACTTAGGAGCTCCATCCAGTCATGGCTGACGGAACAAGAGCATGCTACTTCCGTGAAGTAAATAAAGTGTTCTGTTCAAAATTCCATCCAAATTTCTGAGTTCGGCATAAATATTCCTGAGTTCAACAAGATACACCTGATGAAGGTCGTAGGTTACATTCGACTCAAACGTTGCGAAAATGACAGTGAAGATGAAAACAGTAGTCCAAAGCATCCAAATAATGCAAATAATCAATCCTCATCTCAAAAATTTAGAAACGTCTTGTAATGGGCGCATATATTGATATAGTTCCCAGTCGTTTGATATTAAGATAGTATTTCTTTTTGTCACCTTGTGAATCCTTTTAAAAAGCAAAAAAATTATCACGTTTTTTTTTTTTTTTCTTGTCAATTGTCAGGTTACTACTGACTTGGTTGGGGAGAGTGTGAAGTTAAGCGATAATACCGGTGGGTGACTATTGGAGAATACTAGATTCTGTATGTTTGAAGAATAAAAACAACTCACTGCAGAAATAAATAAATAAATAAATAAATATTTATCAAGTCATCATCAAGTAATGTTCTGCCTGGTACAGACATTGATGACTATGGTTCTCTCTCTCTCTCTCTCTCTCTCTCTCTCTCTCTCTCTCTCTCTCTCTCTCTCTCTCTCGAGGCATTCATGAATTCATTGTTGCTCATTATTTTTTATGTTACCCAGGTATTCAGACAGTCAACGTATGTTGCTCACTGTCGTCCTCTGCTTCTTCTACCCATGATCTTTCCTGTCAAACTAATCTGTTCTATTCCGCTTTTTCTGTAGACATGACCCATGAATCTCATTTGTCTTTTTCGTACTGTCCTTATAAGAGACCTTTCTGTGTTTGCCATTTCTAATACGAGGGGCGTGCAACACCCCCCCCCCTCCGAGGCTCTTCACTACCTCTACAAATCTACTGTCAGACAATGTATGGAGTATTGTTGTCAGATTTGAGCTGATGAATCTTTGCAGAAACGTATCTGTAATTTAATTTGCCTCAATCTTTCTTCTTCTCTGCAACCTCTCTCTCTCACAGACGTGATGTTGCTAGTCTCAGCCTTTTCTATAAATACTAATATGACATGTGTTCTTTACAATTGTATGATCTATTCCCTGCTTCTTTTGTTTTGAAAATATGAAGACAGACAGACAGCCGTTTATATATATGATTAACAAAAGATTAAGATGGCTGACTTGTTTACAAAGCAACCTAAATGCATTCTGGTGAATCAAATTTTCTAATTAAATTATCATTTAAAGTGTTTATTTGTACTTCATATTATTGTAATTACGATTTCAATAAATAATAAATTAATATGATTGTAAATAAAATAAAATAATAATGTGTAGGTTACATAAAGGCAAGAAACAAACACAGAGGAACTGGTAGCTAAGCTTATATATATATATATATATATATATATATATATATATATATATATATATATATATATATAAGTGAAAGTTTGTGTGTGTGTGTGTGTCCATTTCCCTACGCAATAACTCTGTCAATTTTTAGTCTACAGACTCGA